>NC_091127.1:165995021-166092521 GCF_040183065.1 Periplaneta americana | reverse complement strand
TTACTTAATCAACTGTCCAAAGAAATAAGATTATTAAATTCCTCTGTGAATATCATTCACAAAAACCTCAAGATTTGTTGCAAACATTTTAAAACTGATGTTGATTTCTGATCCTATCATCACATCACTTCGAAAACTGCTAAGAAAACCTAAAAAAATATCTTCCATCTAATGTAGTTCACCTTTCTAAAGAGCCGCCGTTTGAGATAGCCCTAGATTTTTCTTGCAGAACTGACAGTAAAGTAAAAGCAACGAATATGAGACCCTCCCCTAATATGAGACCCTCCCCTAATATGAGACCCTCCCCTAATATGAGACCCTCCCCTAATATGAGACCCTCCCCTAATATGAGACCCTCCCCTAATATGAGACCCTAACCTTTCTCAGAAACTAACAAGGGAAGGGTTTCGCCTCGGACAAGAATTTTTGATTAAAATTTTGTACAGAGGCTTACCTCACAATGGTGATGAAGACTGTGAAGGATCGTGCGTATTTGCTTGCTTACCGCACAAAAACAAACGCGGTAAGTGTAAAATACCACATTCAGTATTCCCAAAGTAACACACACAACAATTTCCCTCTTCTTACCGCTTAAGCGCGACATTCATTTTACTGCTTTAGGCTTTTAACATATTATTTTTAGAGACGTTTAACATAGTAATAATTATAAATTGGAAACTTACCACTGCAATTTCACCTAAATTGCAATGTTAATTATTGTTTTTAAATGTTTGCAAAAATTAAGTAAACTTTACAACACCGCATAAGTTACTGCATTTGTAATGCAAGTAACATTAAGGAAGCCGTGAAAAAAATCAACAAGATTCCAGATGCCAATGTTATTACTGCAATATGTTATATAAATAATATTGTTAAAATATTAAAATGAAAAATAAATCATTACATAACCTTACCGTTTGTTTTAAGTTCGCATTTATAGACTGGGGGAAGAAAAAGACAGACGTGTATCACGGCCTGCTGGAGTATAGTAAACACAGAAAATATTTTATAGCAACAATGTTGAAGAAAGATATTTTGGTTTTCCGAAGTTGCCGTCATTAAACAGAAACCAACATGGAGATTTCATTGCAACTAATTAGAAATTCGTCTTTCGCTTTTGCAATCTTTTCCTCGAACATGAAAACATCAACATACCGCTCTTGTAACGCATATTACTATTGGTTTGTATTAGTTGGTATTGGTCAATACACTTCTTTAAAAATGTAGCCTACATGAAGATTTTCTATAAAATGCATGAAACAGCATGGGGCAGAGCAATAAGCAAAACACGCTGAAGCAACACCTGAACAATCTTCTGAACCACACTCCAGCGCTGAAAAATCAAATGCCACCTGAATTACATTTTTGAAGTCCGAGACTTGTTCAGGATTCACGTAACCAGCTGACTGCCAGGAATACTGAAGCATAGGGCGGTACACTGGAGCAGACAACTGGTTATGAATAACAGAGTGCATTTTCATTATAAACACTCGATTTCCCAAGTTAAGTTCTGGATTCTCAGTAAGAGTCCTTATGCAATCTGTTATCCTCCGAGCATATATTTTATATTGTCTGAGGAAATAGATATCCAGAGGCTGGACGTACAGTTTTTTTAGGTGGGATGACCATACATTCTATATCCTAGCCTTGGAATGATTCATTTATTAAGGTTGTGTCCTTGTGCGCATTCAATGAATCACACAACAGTGTACACTTTTGATTAGATGCAATATTTTCAGACAGAACACTGGAGAAAAATGTTCTTAAATGGGCTCTAGACATTTTACCACTCGCACTAGCTTCTAGGCTAGGCTAGGCTTACGGGTAAGGTGTCCCATCCCCTTAACTTGTGCAGTGCTCTCCCCACCCCTCAACTTGTACATTGCTCTAACAGACAAACCACACATTACACAAACGAATGCTTTTGGGAGCTTTACAGAGATGTCAAGATGGGCCTGTATACAAATTTTGGATACGAAATTTCTGTTCGAGCCGAAACCCTTCCCTTGTAAGTGCAGGACTCTAGTGGCGATGACTGCAATTTGTAACGGTTGACAGTTGCGCATATTTGTGAAATGTACTGAAAGATACTGTAATACAAAAAGACACAGAAAATGTGTTGAACGTAATTCAAAAGAACCGGTGCCATCAACATCTGAAAATTATGAAGATATTAACTCGACGTTTAGCGTGAATTAGTGTAGCCTACCATGATGTTCAGTGCCAACATTCCAATTAATATATTGAATAATATATATTTTAGAGAATTTCTAGAAAAGTGTACAGAAAATTAGTGGGATTTCAACGATGAGCGACATATGCAATAGGCCTATCCTAATGAAACACGAAAAAATATCAGACAGTAGGAATATGTTGTACTAAATAATGCACCAATAACGTCATGTGATACTGGAAGAATTTCTTGGAATATAAAATCATTTCAAGTGACATCCGCATATGTTCGAGTTCCGTAACTTACGAATGCACGTTATTATTCATTACAAAGATCTCGAAGAAATTGAACATCACGGCTCAAGCATGTGTTTACTAGTATAGCTTCAGAATGTCGGCAGTTGACTGTACTCCACGAACACGCAGCGACGACCTGTTTGTTTATATCCTTATCCGTTGCATTACATTACCTGTGTTCAGCGTAATATACAGGGAGTTTCAGAGGTGGTTTTAAAAGCTTTCAGGGATGATGGCGAAGGGCACATGTATCAATTTGAGATAAGGAACCCTGGTCCGGAAATGACCAAGTCGAAAGTTACAAGCAAAAATAGTTCTGTGGATATGAACTATTTTTATTCCTCTGTACACCTTATTTGTGTGTATTCATCTGGCGTTCTTTACGTTGTCTACTTACAGTATTCCATTCAGTGCGCTGTCTGAGGGATGGGGACAGGAAACTACACTAAAGCAATGCAGATAGTGTAATGTGTAAGGGACATTGTCGGTCATGATATGCACATCTGTAGACAGCAGTGTATGTGTACAAGTTGCAGTGTCCAGTCGATTAGTCCTAGTGAAATGGAGGAGTACACGAGAGCGGAATAAGCAGACCTGATTTTCGAATACGGATGAGCCAATGGGAACAGTAGAAAAGCTCACAGATTGTATCGGGGCAAGTACTCACGTAGGAGACATTCGGCCCATATCATTTTTCCACGACTGTTCCAAAGGTTAAGGGAAGAAGGGAACGTAGTGCCAAATACAATTCCATTTCCACACGACTATTTTTGCTTATAACTTTCGACTCAGTCATTTCCGGACCATGGTTACTTATCTCAAATTGATGCATGTGCCCTTCGCCATCATCCCTGAAAGTTTGTAGCACCACTTCGGAAACACCCTGTATACCCAGCGTCTTTAACTTCAGTCTTTAGGTAGCTGGAATACGAAGCCTAGTTATCACCTAGCTTCTGCGTACATCTCGGTCGTAAGAGTCTTATTAGTATCCAAAATAAATAAATTTGAGAGATATGATGGTAGAGACTCGATAGGGACCGATGACGGGCTTATGTGAGGGCAGCAATGAACCTCCAGGGTCCTTAAAAGCCATTTGTAAGTAAGACAAAATAAATTAAATATTCATTTATTGTAATAATGGTGACAGCAGTGTAGGGATCAGTCGTGCTGAGTTCTGTGTGTGTACACCGGGGAGGATCTGTCTTGTTTATGAAGCTATCAACAAGCTTCTCCTCACGCGAGGCGGACTTGAGTAATGATTAGTGTTTCATACCGAACAGTCACGGCATGGCCGCATGGACGAAACTGTCACCCTTCTTTATGTCTCCGCAAAACATATTGTGGTCCTCACAATTGTGTAAGTCACGGCCCGATGTCGTGATGCTGTTTTGCTTCGCCTGTGAAGGGAATTGTCGCAGGCTGCATTTAACATCAACACCTTTTCAATACTCGGCTTTTACGTCATTCGCAAATGTCACAAAGTAGGGACGTAGTACATTCATTAATGTCTTTACGTTATATATAGACCAACTATTCACGTCAGTTGGGTCTCTCTGAAGCTTCGGAGTATTAAAAGCACTCCACTACAGGCAACCAGGTTGCAGTTGCAAAAGTTTCGAGTGAAGCTGACACCTTTCGACCTCTCCACGTGTCTCTACTCATACTGACTATAAATAATAGACAGCTATTCCACTTCTAATTAGCCGTTGAGTTTTTCACTCTTTTTTCCTTGATGATGATGCTTCATATTTGAGGGGTTCACAGCCAGAGTGGACCAAATCCATCTGCAATAGTTCCGAGATATTGAGTCTTACGGCCCATTCACAATGAACATTAAACATAACCGTAACATAAACACAGAAGTTTGCGCCCAGGCTACCAAATGGGATCATTCACAATGATTCACATAAACACTGACATTAACATTGCCGTAAGACGTTAACATGAAAGTTTGCGAACTCCAAACTTTCATGCTTATGCTTACGAGATTTGCAAACAGAACACAATCGTGGAGCGCTGAAGTATACAACAGAATATGAGGAAATTTATTTATTTATTTATTTATTTATGTATTTATATATTTATTTATTTATTTATTTATTTATTTATTTATTTATTTATTTATTTATTTATTTCTTTATTTTGCTAATAATTGTAAAATAAAATATAATATATACAGAAAAACTTTAGCTCACCCCCGAAAGAGTAGAACTCGTGCTCAGGGGTGGATTCCTTAATTGAAATTAATAATTATACAATACAATTTGTCTTATGTCTACTGTGCAATTATGGTACATAAATTTACAATTTTTCAATTTTTATGAAATCCATACATAACTTTTTAATTTTAATACTAGAACTATTAGAATTGACAAGATTAGGATATTTAAATATAAATTTGTTATATATTCTTGGGCCTAAATTACTACTATGATTAAATACTGTAACAGTGTTGCATTTTGTTTCAAACAATCTTAAAGAATTCATACCTTTTGTTTCATAACTATGAGAATACAATTCAAAATTATTTCGATTTTTATGTATGAATTTTATTAATACAATACAATAAATTTGTCTTACGTTAAGTATATTAAAGTCTAGAAACAAATTTTGAGATGGAAAATCAATAGGTTTATGAAGACATATTTTAATTATTTTCTTCTGTAATAAATAAAGTGGATTAAAATTGGATTTAAATGAGCTACCCCATCCTATAATTCCATACATAATTACCGGTTGAAATAAAGTTAAATATATTGTACGTGATAAACTTATTGACAAGTAATTCCTCAATAAAACAAAAAAATATATTATTTTACGTAATTTATTACAAAGATAATTAATGTGTTGGTTCCATTTCAAATGATTATCGAAAATTATGCCTAAATACTTAACTTCAGAGGACTCTTTAATAATCGGACATTTACACTCTATATGACAACAATCAGAATTATGTAATTTAATACTTAATATAGATGTAAGAGGTTTGTTACATTTTTCAGATAATGAGAATGGAATAATTATGGTTTTATTTTCGTTGATAGAAAGATAATGTCAAACCATTTTTTTATTAATTTAAGTCCATTATTTGAATTATTATGTGCATCGTACCATGTTTTTCCACCAAAAAGTAAAACTGTGTCATCTGCATAAGAATAGTGAACACCATTGTATTGTTGTAAGTCAATTTTTAATAAGTCATTAATATATATTAAAAATAGAATAGGGCCTAGAACTGTGCCTTGGGGAACACCTATATCAATAATTAAAGGTTCACTTGAATAATTGTCAATTTTCGTTATTTGAATTCTGTCGTTAAGATATGATTTTATTAAGTTCAAAGCATTACCTTTGATTCCTAATAAGTCTAATTTCTCAATTAAGATATCATGTTTCACTGTATCAAATGCTTTTCTTATGTCCAGGAAAATACCAATACATTTGTTACCTTGATCAAATTCTCTAACAATTTTTTTTAGTAACTTGATATATTGCACAAATCTCTGCTGAAAAATGATGTTGAATGTTCTGGGGATTTTCTTCGACTCACGAATGGCTGTCGTTGTTATGTTTCCATGGTTACCAAGTATGTTTGCTGTTATGTTTATGTTCCCATCGTGAATGATGGTATGACTTCTTGATTTTACCGTAACGTTTACATTCTTAACTTAACGCTTACGTTATGTTTAATTTTCATTGTGAATGAACCTTTAAAGTTCCTGGATCACGCTTAGTAACCTTCACCTTCCATAGGAAATGCTGCCCTCTGTGGAGTAACAAATGAGTTATGGACTTTGTTTGTTATGGCAATGAATAAATCTAAGTTTTCTTCATCCGAGATTGTATTAATCCACAAACTGATCAGTGGTGGATTTGGTCCACTATGGTTGTGAGCCCCTCATTTATATCCTGTAGAGGATTGCTGTAGAATAAATATGGGAATACCTGTTATTATTCAGTTGAGAAGCTTTTGTCATCCAGTCTGCTCTCAAACAAGCAGAACGTTAGAACTTATCAAACAATTATACAGAGTCACCCAAAAAAAGACACAGAAATATCTAAATAATCACATCAAACATTCAAATAAATATAATTCAACTTGGGTTTACAAACTACAGTAAAATGCAATATTGACTATCTTCAGCAAAACATGCTGAATTTAGTTTGGTGGTAATTTCTTTAATATGATTTTTCCAATTTAACACATTATCGATTTTTAAGCCGAGAAATTTTGTTGTTGTTGTTTCTAATAGGGATCTATTGTTAATTATTGCGCAAGAAATTTGCGAGGTTGAATTTGGACAGAATTTAAATTGAATTATGTTAGATTTATTACACTTTAATACCAATTTATTGACTGAGAACCAGTCACACATTTTGAAGGGATTTTCCTCTGTTGAAGATTGGAATGTGTTGGAGTTATTGGTTGTAATTACTACGGGATGACCTACATCTTTTATTAGGGGGGCAAGATCATTTATAAACACTAGAAAAAGTAGGGGACCTTCTAACGCATTCTACTAAATCGGCGGAGCGATGTAAAACTCAAACTACACTAAAACATCAAAATTGAAAGAAATAAAAAATAATTAATATTAACAAATTAAACAGTTAAACGTGTAATAGATGTTATTCCTGTAAGCTAGAGTCACTAATCTGTTTCAAAGGTATTGTTCGAAATGTCCATCGTTTGCGTGTCTGCAACCTTCACAGCTCTTCATCCAGTTACGTCCGACTGGCAAACACTCCCACATTGTTCCGCATTTCCTTAGAGGCTTCAAGAATACTTTGGTGGAGGGTTTCAAGATTTGAAATGTCTCTTATGTAAACCCTGCTTTTCATATCCCTCCACAATAAAAATGTCGAGGATATTCAGGTCCGGCGATCTATCAGGCCATCTGACGTCTAATTTACCTGTCAAATACTACGACTGAGTTGGTCACGAACATTCAGCGGTGGGGACCATTATGTAAGAACCACATGGTTCTTATAGTTCTTAAAGATACATTTGTTTTTGTAGTGTGTTGCAGAAATATCAGACAACTAGATCCTTTAGCCACTAAGGAAGAATGTAGGGATCCCACAATCGCTGACGATTCCTGCCCATACGTTTACCACAAATCTCTGCTGAAAATGATGTTTTCTTCGACTCACGAATGGGTGTTGAGGAATTGAATAATTTCAAGAGAAAAATTGTTTCAGAGCCGGGTATCAAACCCGGAACTTTGGGCTGAGCGCTCCAACGCTCTACCAACTGAGCTACCCAGGAATTATACTAGTCCACGGTTCAATTTTCCCCTTATATCCACATACCTCAAGTGGGTTGACAGATCCTTACAGCCCGGCACTGAGTGCAATCTTAATGTGTGACTTAAATTTGCATAGTCCCCTGTAAATCTGACTTGAATAACTTCAATTTCAGCTAGTAGGCTATTTATTTATTTACTTATTGATTTATTTATTTTGCTAACAATTGTAACATAGAATATAATCTATATATAATTTGAACTGGTAATGGAAATTACGGGAAAACTGCTGAACGGATTTTAATAAATGGCCCCTCATTTTGAAGCTTGGAACCCAAAGTTTTTCAGAAAGGTAGTAGTTTTGAGTGAAATGTCAATTTTCCTACACAATTTTCCTATTTTCAAAAATCCATCTGTTGTCAGTTTTGAGAACTAATTTTATCGAATCACGGCCGACTTGATTGACTTTCAGAACAAAACACACACTACAATAAACAATAGGCTATTACACGAAGGCCATGACCTGCAGGATTCCCGACATATTTAGGGCTCAATTCAATTTGTTATTAAAAACTGATTCTGCAGTGTCTAATAATTTTCTGAGTACAGCTGTGTATTGGATATTCAAATCTACGAAACTTGAGGTGGTTTGATGACATTATTATCATTAGAAATTAAATATTATTATAGTTAATATCATGATGCATCTATTTTTCATTAATTGTACATAATATTGATGCTATATTGATGACATGAAAGTGAAACGTTTTGAGGTTATGTAAGTAAATGTTGACAATATCTTATTTTAGATCTTCATTTCTATAATTTACTGAGTGGCTGCTATATATAACTACAAAACTTAAGTAAGATAATAATATTGTTATTAAAAATCAAATATTTTTATACTTATTAACCCAGTGGGGTTGGGTCTTTTTCATATACTTAATGGAGGTGTAGTGTAGATATTGATATGTGTCATTGTCTTCAGTATTGGCTCGAGAGAGCGCAAAAATTACAGTTCCTAAGGAAAGATCAAAAGGTATTACTTACTGATAAAATAAGAGACCTAGAAAATTTTGGAGTCTCCAGATCATTTCAGCAACATCTCTTAGTAGGATAAAATGGTTTTACGCTCTACATTTCAAGTTCTACATGCAGCAGCTATACGAAAATGCTATTGTTCGAAAGCTTAGCAAACCTGACATTTTTTTAACTTTTGCCTACAATCCACAATGACCTGAAATAGCTACTGCTATCGTCCTGACATTGATACTTGCGTTTTCGCGTTGAAACTCAAAAACTGAAGTTGGATAGGTTCAAGGAGAAGTATTTGGCCTAAAAAAATCCATTCAGAGGGAGTATGTTTCATTATTATGGAAGCAAATAACTATCAAAAAGACAAGTATTCTTCATTGAAAATAAATCTGAAAAATTTTTATTTGAACGTCTAACGAACTTAGTTTGCAGCAGCATTTGCTGCACAAGCCACTAGTAGACTATAAACAGAAAAACTTTATATGACTTGAGGCTTTCCCGGCGTTTGATATAGAATAACTCTTCTCGGGCTCTCAGCCAGGTGAGTTGGAGATTAGCTTCCAAGCTTTCGACGGCTAGCTCTGCCATCTTCTTCAGGGACGAAGTGATGTGGGACGAAAAAAAATCGAAAAATCGAAAGGGAATTGGGAGGACAAATTTAAAAGGTACGCAAAACGCGTCCTTGCAAGGGGTTGGTGGCTATACAAAACTAAATATGTGAGCTCCAAGCCTGTTGGCCACTAGTCTCACTCCGGGTTACGCTGCTCCACTGAAGGAACTCTAGAAAATTTTGAAGGGGAAGCCGAAATTGGATATATTGATGGCACCATGGACGCTTAGACCACCATCACACGGCAGACAGTCGGGACCAGCAAGTAGCTCCTGATTGGCTGCCGTGTCCACCAACCAGAATGCGCCTGGCGGTCGGGACTAGGAACTAGCTCCTGATTGGCCCGCAGCGGGAAGCCCTACTTTTGCATATATACCGGCTAGACGTGGTCCCACATCACTTCGTCCCTGAAGAAGATGGCAGAGCTAGCCGTCGAAAGCTTGGAAGCTAATCTCCAACTCACCTGGCTGAGAACCCGAGAAGAGTTATTCTAGAAAAACTTTAGCTCGCCCCTGAAAGTGTAGATTATTCTCAGTCTTTCGCCGCAATGACTGAGAATAATCTTACATCTACTTCCAACAGAATTCCAACCTATTGAAATTCTATTACAAATGAACAAGCCTTAGCCTTCAGTTTAAAATAATTTAAACCATTTTAATTCTTCAACTTCGGCACATTGTTTACCATTTAAATATACTGTTTCTAATTACAACCATATTTACTGGAATATTTTTATCTGAATGTTTTAATTTAATACTATGTTTGACGCCATTTGACCTCTTTAAAATGAGCAAGCAAGGTTAAATTTTTACTTGTGTTTATATGTGTTTTTTATCTTTATATATTTTCACCTACGTTCAATTGTACTTGTTTGTTAGTAATTACATCACCTGAAGATGACTTACATAAAAAGTCTAAAATATTCGTGATGCATATTAATATATTGTAATTTATGTAACAGAATCTACTTCTGCCGCCATAACTTGATAAGTGATAGACTGAAAATAAAAACAAACTATTTGATATTATGAATAATGGTTTCCCTAGCAACAAGTTTCTGTGTGATAATTATTCTAACTTTCAAGGTCTAACAAATATAGCTGTAAATACAGCAAAAAAAAACAGGATCATGCAAAAAATAGGTTTGCATATTGCAATTTCTCGTCTTGCAGGTTATCGACACATTAGAAGTTGGGTGGTATCTTCTAATTTTTTGGGTAAAATTATCGTTTTTCACGATCTTACAGGCACTTATAATTTTCGAATGGGGTTAATTACTGGTATAGTAATGGAGAGAGGATCGCAAACAAACGTCTCACCCCAAACTGGATCGCACCTTCAAAAACTTTGGGAGCCACTGCAATAAAGTAACACTTCCTATTGTTAACTGGGTGAGAAGTAATCAACACTTAGTTCTGACTTGATCGCTGAACTGTACAACCGCGGCCTCTACTTGCGCAAACCTAACAATTGATTTAGTAATGCTGAACTCTTGTGTCTATATGAACAGTCACAAATTTCTGAGAAACCCAAGGAGTGCACCATATCGTTTGATCTTGCGGTTGAAATAGTATCGACCAATTATTTAGAGTGTGGGTGGCAGTCCCTTGGCGATGCAGCGTGGGTGTTTCCTGTACTACATTATCTAGCTAGTCAATCATCTGGTCTGGGATCCTATACGCAAAGACCGTGCGTGTCTGGGACGAAAACTACCGCCGCAGTGTACAGTGGTGCCCTCAGTTTTATGGATAAAGTATATACATCGTCCGTTGAATACAAGAGTGTAAATACCATTTATCTTAGGGAACATTGAACTTGTTTTTCCCCTAATACAACACTGGCTATATTGTTGAGAAAGTATTTTGCAGTGAAATTGGTGCGATGAAAATTCTGCTAGTTCGCTCGTATTTCAGTGTTGTTTCTGTGAAATCAGAGCGCACTTGCAGCATCTTCATCGCACCAATTTCATTGTCGTAGATGTCTAAACAAAATCATTTTTGTTTCTACGAAATCCGGGTATAAATCTCAATGACTATTTCGTTTATAATAATAATAATAATAATAATAATAATAATAATAATAATAATAATAATAATAATAATAATAATAATGGTTTATTTTAACTGGAATAGTTTAGGCTATTCGGCCTTCTCTTCCACTCAGCCAGTATGATACAAAATTACTACAATGCTGTGAATATAACATAATTAATACAATACATTACAATACAATACATTTCAAAGCAATACAATACAAGACAATATAATACAATGACAATTCTTTTCATCTTCACAACACCAATAAAATAATAATAATAATAATAATAATAATAATAATAATAATAATAATAATAATAATAATAATAATATTAATGGTTTATTTTACCTGGCAGAGTCAAGGCCATTCGGCCTTCTCTTCCACTCAACCAGTATGATAGCAAATTACTACAATGCTATGAATATAACATAATTAGTACAATACAATACAATACAATACAATACTACAATTCAAGACAATATAATACATAATTAATATAATATAATGACACCTCTTTTCATCTTCACAACACCAATAAAATAATAATAATAATAATAATAATAATAATAATAATAATAATAATAATAATAATAATAATAATGGTTTATTTTAACTGGGACAGTTTAGGCCATTCGGCCTTCTCTTCCACTTAGCCAGTATGATAGAAAATTACTACAATGCTATGAATATAACATAATTAATACAATACAATACAATTCAAAGCAATACAATACTACAATACAAGACAATATAATACATAATTAATAAAATACAATGACAATTCTTTTCATTTTCACAACACCAATAAAATAATTATGTAATAATAATAATAATAATAATAATAATAATAATAGTGGTTTATTTTAACTGGAAAAGTTAAGGCCATTCGGCCTTCTCTTCCACTCAACAAGTATGATAGAAAATTACTACAATGCTATGAATATAACATAATTAAAACAATACAATACAATACAATTCAAAGCAATACAATACTACAATATAACACAATATAATACATAATTAATATAATACAATGACAATTCTTTTCATCTTCAATACCAATATAATAATAATAATAATAATAATAATAATAATAATAATAATAATAATAATATAATAATAATAATATTAATAGTTTATTTTAACTGGCAGAGTTAAGGCCACTTGGCCTTCTCTTCCACTCAACCAGTATAATAGAAAATTATTACAATGCTATGAATATAACATAATTAATACAATATTGTTCTAGTGTGTTTAGTTTCTGGCTTTTTGGTTGGATGTGTAGTATTTCCATATCTGTGTTGATATCTCTGTAGGTGTGGTTAGCATTTGTGATGTGTCCTGCATATGTGAAAGTATTTTGTAATTTTGTTATGGCTGTGATGTGTTCTTTGTAACGTGTTTGAAATGATCTGCCTGTCTGTTCTATGTAGAAGTTGTTGCAGGTGTTACATTTGAGTTTGTATATGCCTGTGTAGTTGTATTTGTTTGTTTGTGTTGTTTGTGTGTTGAATTGTTATTGTAGAGCATTATTTGTTCTGTATGCGATGTTGTATTTTAATTAATTTAAATAAGCAAAGTAAAAAATATATACATTTAAAAGGTGAATCCTCGAAATATGCATTCGTGCAAAGTAAAGTTGGCTTTATTCGAACGTAAAAACCATGATCAACAAAGATCCAATTTTCTTTTGCAATATACCAAATCGATAAAAACATACAATTACATGAAATTGCACGGTATAGCTATAACCAATCGCATCGTCACTAAATAACCTAGTAGTTGATACAGCGCCGTTAAATAACCAACTAAAAATGATAATAATATAGAAAGAGGTCCAAAGAGTGCAGGATAGCTGGAACTGAAATAGGGATGAGCTCCCATATTCTATGAAATTCGCCATCGAGGTTAGTGGAAAAGGGATATTTGAAGATTCGTACCTATCACACATAAAATATATTCATACCGAAACAACAAAATACGAAAGAGACTTGGATAAATGTTCTTCTAAAACTTTACAGAGTAACTTTAAATTAAAGAAAATAATTTCATGTAAATAGTAAACGATAAGGTAAGAGTTATTTACGCATGAATAGTGCCTGCACATTATTAAAAGTAACTTGTTTCATGCTTTCTTTAAATATGTTGTCACGACAGACAAAATAATGTATTGTCTCTTTTCCTTGCTTTGAGGGTGCTCGGTCTGACAGACAATAAATCATCATAAATGCCCTCTACAAATACGTAGGTTTCACAGTGAAACGCTATTGGAAACATGGGATTTATGTGAATGTTGTTTTTTTACACCGGTGTTTCTCTTACGGAAAAGTTCTTAAATAAAATTCCAACCTATAGAAAAGGTTAGGAGTGCAAAAGGTTACGTTTACTTGGTTAGCACTCGCAACGAAAGGAGAGACCGCAAATGCTGAAAAGTTACTAGAATTCACGATACTTTTTAATATAATCTATTACGAAATCAATGAATAAATTTATGTTACAATACACAGGTTGTTTCCGAGGTGGCGTTACAAACTTTCAGGGATGATGGCGAAGGGCACATGTATCAATTTGAGATAAGGAACCATGGTCCGGAAATGACTGAGTCGAAAGTTATAAGCAAAAATAGTTGTGTGCAAATGGAATTGTAATTTGGCACCACGTGTCCTCCTTCCCTTAACCTTTGGAACAGTCGTGGAAAGATGGTATGGGCTGGATGTCTCCTACGTGGGTACTTGTCCCAATACAATCTGAACTTGTCTACTGTTCCCATTCGCTCATCCGTATTCGAAAATCAGGTCTGCTTATTCCGCTCTCGTGTACTCCTCCATTTCACTAGGACTGATCGACTGGACACTGCAACTTGTACACATACACTGCTGTCTACAGACGTGCATATCAGGACCGACCATGTCCGTTACACATTACGCTATCTGCATTGCTTTAGTGTAGTTTCCTGTCCCCACCCCTCAGACAGCGCACTGAATGGAATACTGTAAGTAGACAACGTAAACAACGTCATATGAATACAGTATGTGTAAGATGTACAGATAAATACACATAAATAAGGTGTACAGAGGAATAAAATTATTTCATTTCTTCACAACTATTTTTCCTTGTAACTTTCGACTCGGTCATTTCCGGACCATGGTCCCTTATCTCAAATTGATACATGTGCCCTTCGCCATCATCCCTGAAAGTTTGTAACACCACCTCGGAAACACTCTGTATAAGATATACCATTTGTCAGTGGAAAAAAATGGCTTTTAATTTAAACTTAGCATCGTGAAGCACTGGTATTGTTTTCTAAAAGTTGGCTATGAAATAAAGAAACTTGGACTCGATATAGAGAGAAAAGGATATGGAAAATTTACCTCCATTCCATAGGAACTGACTTGTGTCTCTCTTATTTTTTATTGAAGCTTTGCATTTGCGCCATGCTGACAACAAATCAAGGAATCCCACTACAAGTCAAATGGATGAATTTCTGAAAGTGAAGAATGGATGAAATGGTCGCGTATGTGGCTCAGGTACTAGCTCGCTGGTCTTCCAACCAGGCAGCCCGGGTTCGATCCCTGGCCAGGTCGTGATGGAATTTGTGGTAGTACATAAATCAGACTTTGCAGAGGGTTTTTTCGCTGGGTACTCCCATTTCCCTCTATCATTCCACCAAGACTATTTTCTTCTCACTTCATCTATCATCTGTAATAGTAGAAAGGGGTTGGTGTGAACTATTGAGTGTAGTATGAGTTTCTGATGCTTATATAAGAAAAGCTTAAGGTTCCGGTCGGCTGGATCTTATAAGGCTATTTGTGTGCAGATGAGATCTGGCTCTATTAGGAACTAAGGCAGGTTGACCATCTGTCAGTCGATGGTGACAGGAAGGAATTGGTTCTCCTGGCCTCTAGGGCTCATCAACTGATACAATATAGTTTAAATTTCAAATAAATACATCAATCAATCAAACCAGTTTCTTGGGAATACCAAATTCAATAAGAATGTTATATAAAACCTCTCTCTTAACCGAGCCATTAGCCATTTTGAAATTTATGAATAACTGATCCCCAAGAAACTAGTTCGATTAATTAAAATGTGTCTCAGTGAAACGTACAGAAAAGTTCGTATAGGTCAGTTTCTGTCAGATGCGTTTCCAATTCACTGTGGGCTAAAGCAAGGAGATGCAATATCACCTTTACTTTTTAACTTTGCTCTAGAGTATGCCATTAGGAAAGTCCAGAGAGGGTTTGGAATTGAACGGGTTACATCAGCTGCTTGTCTATGCGGATGACGTGAATATGTTAGGAGAAAATCCACAAACGATTAGGGAAAACACGGGAATTTTACTGGAAGCAAGTAAAGAGATAGGTTTGGAAGTAAATCACGAAAAGGCAAAGTATATGACTATGTCTCGTGACGAGAATATTATACGAAATGCAAATATAAAAATTGGAAATTTATCTTTTGAAGAGGTGCAGAAGTTCAAATATCTGAGAGAAACAGTAACAAATGTAAATGATGCTCGGGAGGAAATTAAACACAGAACAAATATGGGAAATGCCTGTTATTATTCGGTTGAGAAGCTTTTATCATCCAGTCTGCTGTCAAAAAATCTTAAAGTTAGAATTTATAAAACAGTTATATTGCCGATTGTTCTCTATGGTGTGAAACTTAGACTCTCACTTTGAGAGAGGAACAGAGATTAAGGGTGTTTGAGAATAAGGTGCTTAGGAAAATATTTGGGGCTAAGAGGGATGAAGTTACAGGAGAATGGAGAAAGTTGCACAACGCAGAACTGCACGCATTGTATTCTTCACCTGACATAATTAGGAACATTAAATCCAGACGTTTGAGATGGGCAGGGCATGCAGCACATATTGGCGAATCCAGAAATGCATATAGAGTGTTCGTTGGGAGGCCGGAGGGAAAAAGACCTTTAGGGAGGCCGAGACGTAGATGGGAAGATAATATTAAAATGGATTTGACGGAGGTGGGATATGATGATAGAGACTGGATTAATCTTGCTCAGGATAGGTACCAATGGCGGGTTTATGTGAGGGCGGCAATGAACCTCCGGGTTCCTTAAAAGCCAGTAAGTAAGTAAGTAAGTATGAATAACTGATGTATTGATAAGTTAGCCTTAATTGAACTAAATATAGGAAGGCGTATAGATAAAACTGACATTATCAAAATTGAACGTAATGTCTCTTCACATACGTAGAAGTTAATGTTTAATTTAAGTCGCTTGCCATTCTCTTGGGAATTGACTCAAAGTTAGAAGTCATATAATGCTGTCGGGTATCGATATTCTATTACTGTTTCTAGACACGTACAATGTGTTCCAGAAATAGAAAAAGTGCGAGACAAATTAAGTACACGTAAAAACCTTCCAAGACGAATTCCATTCCATTCTATAGTGCAACAGTTCGATCCAGGGCCTTGCCCTAAATCCTCTGGACTTAGGCTATTCTATATCGGATATACAGGGTGAATCGTAAGTAATGTCATTAATTTTAGGTGGTTATTCCTTGAGATATTTCAAAAAACATTTTAATACAATTTTGCTCGATTTTGTGTATGCGCGCGCATGTGTGCATGCACGTGTCCAATGCGGATAGATGGCAGAACTGTCGGCGGGCCGTGCTGTACACCAGCCGTGGCGAAAATGTGATCGTGCGCCGAGCCACTGTGTAACCTGCAACGTGCATAGCACCTATGGGAAAGGCGGACACTGAAGGGGAAGCGAAGCAACTGTCTGACTTATTAACGGATTTTCATTTTCCTTACATCAAGCACTTAAATGTAATTTTATACAGTACAAGGCTACAAACTAATGTTTAGTATGTATAACGAAAAAAGAAATAAACAAGAAAGCATGGGACATATTATCACAACCTAAAATTAACTTTCTTCAGAATATGTCTGCGACAGAGTTTCAAAATCAGGAATTATGTCACTTACTGCCAGTCGTAGTTGATCCCTAAGATATTTGTCTGTCAGTCGTGATCTAAATTTGGTTTTTACTATTTTCATTGTTGAAAATGTTTCACAAACGTAAGTTGTAGCGAACATGGCTTCAACAGAACAAGCGAAAGAACGAAGCTTCGGATATTTATTTTTTGGCAAAGATTTGAAAAGTTCAAAATTTGTGAAGTCCTTACATCTAGCTTTGATTGTAACATTACATTGTAAATCTGTGAGTTTATATTGAAGATCTAACCGCATTATTCGTACATCTGCTGAAAAAGGATCGACGAACAGAGATGATGATAGTAATAATAATAATAATAATAATAATAATAATAATAATAATAATACTTAACCTTTTAATTTTTCATGAGTCACATGTACTTTAATACCGTTTTATATTATACAACCGTTTTCCTCGTAATACTTGAGAACAAAAAAATCATACATTTAATATTCTCATCATATTGGCACCAAAAATGCGTCCTCCCATCCTACTTGAAACTTTCGTTTTTGTAGAGGTACATGGTTTCGAGAGAGACATTGCGATGATACGCCACTCGCAGGTCAGAGACAAAAATGGAACGGAGTTTGACTCCAGTGAGTGAGAGGGTGGGGGGATGGAGCAGGTAAAAAGTAAGAGAAATGCATAGCTAACACTACGAGCCACAATGTGTTCGCGAGTCACATTTTCGCCACGGCTGCTGTACATGATATATATATATATATATATATATATATATATATCTGTGGAGAGCTATGTCGTGTATAGGATGAGTGTATGTGTAAGTGTTCTTGTAAGTGTAGTGTAGGGAATGAGTAGGGATGATGATGAAGGTGAAGAAGGGAGAAGAGAAAATCCGGTGTCGGTACGTAGACTATTCCTGTCGAATAGCATCAACGGGGGCCGCCAGTCTTAACGTCCCCATCCGATGGACGAATCACTATCAACAGTGACATATGCCTTCTCTTCATATGCACTGCGGAGAAATTTGGGATTTAACCCAGGCATATTGGTGCACAATATAGAGATTACAAGTTGTGCACCGCCACTGCTCCTAGTCCCGAGTTAGAGATTTTACACGAAAATCTCTGACCCCGCCGGGAATCGAACCCTGGCCAGCTAGTCTGGAGGCAGACGCTCTACGACAGAGCTAACTCGGCAAACTTGAGATATATATAACAACCATAATTGTTATACAAACATAATTAAATAAATATAAATTCAAATAATTGATTATAATGGAAAGGAGTCGTTTAAAGTGTGATTTCATAAACTGATCTACAATTTTATTCTACGCAGTTATTCAAATATTTTCCGTGGTAAAGGGAAGGCAAAATATTTTTACCCAACACTTCCAGATAAAGTAACCGTTGCTATGTTGGTATTAATAAATGAAGTTGGTCTTTGTTTTCATGTTACCGTTGCTATGAACAATATGCGGGTTATTTCATTTCATATCTTTCAGTCATTCGTCGAAGCGCCGAGCGACAGACTTTTGTAAACGTTTATCAACTCGTTACTCCTAGCAACAGTGACATGGATATGAAGGATAACTTTACACGTATATTAAAATTGAGCCAAAGCCAAACAAAAATGAACCGAACTCCAAAACTGTAAGAGATGAATGAAGTCCAGTTGCATTTTTTAAAAGTTTGTATGACGTATTTCACTCACAATTATGTTGAATCATCTTTTACGGTTTATCTATAGTAATCTCAGACCTCGAGTGACATTTTTAGGACTATTTCGTATATAAAATAAAAAATATAAATAATATATCCCTAAAATTCGCTCACAAAATGTTAGTAATTGTATATTTATGAATACTTAACCTATTCAGACATTGTGAAGTAGAAATAGATGAATAACGATTACTGTAATAAAGAAATTGAATGTTATTCAGTAATGCCAATTGAGAAAAGCGAAATACAGGTTTAACAATGTTAATTACATGTACTGCGCTTTTCTCTTGTTATTATAACAGATATACGTTTTCATTATCTGCTGAAAATAATTTAATTTAAACATTTTGTAGTATAATTACAAATAACCTGATTAATACATTAATTAAATGAACATTTATTATGAAGGAATGTCATTTTCTTTAGATAGAATGGACATGTAATTAGAAGATGAAGATGTAGATGTTGAAGTAGGATTTCGCACTTTCTTTAGTACAATGGATTCATGCTCATCGATTTACGTGGAAACAGTTGGCGACCCTGACTAAACAAAAGAACGACCATGCGATAAATTGATAGTCAAAAAACGAGCTGCAGAATTTATCGCCATGTATGACTGTGATTGGTTGAAATACAAAATTTCATTACACTTCATTGGCTGAAAATGGAATGACGTCATATAAACGAAATAGTCTGTAGTAAATGGTTGAAAGTCTGTACAAATGAAGAAATGTATTAGGTATGTGTTTTTGAATGCAATAAACATAATTTTTGGATAAATCTGTCTTTATTCTTTCATTTACATTATATATAATATATATAGTAATACACACACACGAATAACAGCGTTATTGAACATTAAAAATTATTTTTTCTATGATAGTGCGTAAAGTTGCAATTTTACCCATTGTTTTAGTGCGTAAAGTGAACCTTCAAAAGCACTAGTGGTTAGAAAAGTAAGTAATCACTTTACGCACTGCTATTCATTTTACACATTTCCAAAGAAAAAACGCAATATTCAGTGTACAAACTACATTAAGAAATTAATGCATTATCTCAATCTTTTATGACGTAAATATTACACGTAAAATAAATCAGTAACAAATTTAATATAACACTCATATTAAATTTTAGTCCGCATTATTCTGAAGTTATAGGCCTATAATGTTAGTAACTCATTGCAATAACATGTAGCATTCAACTTTTCCTAACCGCTTTTTTTATTATGACCGGTTTAGACGGTCATGAAATCGTGATTAAGAATAAAACAGGCTGTCACTCTATGGATACTTATTTCTTAGTGGTTCTGAGTTTAGACGGCCATGACATCGTGATGTTAAAACCTCTCATACTTGAAATATTTATTTAATGTAAATTTGTGCTATCGCAGAAAAACATTGTATGATATACATTCGTAAAATTATCACAAACTATATACTCATGCCAAAAAGAGAACCATTACGAATTTGTACTGTAAATAACTATTAGGTAGCAGCTTGTGTATATATACTTCGGACATTCCTCCAACACCAACTGCACAAATTGCTATGTATGCAGACGATACAGCTATTTATGCAACCCATCGCAACATTAACATAGCCTCAAATCACCTTCAGGAAGCCTTATACATCATATGCCCTTGGCTTGAAAATTGGCGCATCGCACTGAACTACAATAAATGCGAAGCAATGATATTTACTTTGTGTCGTCCTGCTAATCCTCCATGCATAAATCTTTCAACCAACGTGATACCGTGGAAACCAAAGGATGAAGCTGTAAAATATCTTGGAGTGCACTTAGATCGCCGTCTATCATGGAAACATCACATCAACAACAAACTTAAATTGGCCTACTCAAGACTCGCTAAATTATATCCGCTCCTCAACAAGAAATCATCTCTAAAGCTACAAAATTGCAAGCTACTTCACACATCTCTATTACGACCTCTACTGCTTTACGCCTGTCCTGTCTGGGGAGGAGCTGCAATAAGTGAAATTAAGGGGAGTTGGTCATTATCGCATGAAAAATAATGGTAAAAATAGCCTATCTTCAAGCAGTCATAAATATAATACTATTTATCAGAGATCTTTCATTTTTGTTAGCTATGTGTCTATGCATATTAAGCTTTAAAATGAAACGGAATGGATACTCTAGAGTAAATCTTTATCCTTAAATTAATTTCTTTAATTAAGCACAATTTTTTTTTATAAATTCACTATATGTCTGTGATTAGGTACACTCTATTCACTTATTATAGAACATATTGAATTGAAAATTTGACCACTTACTGCTAATAGATACTAAAACATACCCTACTAAAATTATTCATGTATCTGTAATATTATGGGCATAGGACTTATAGAAATCATCACCGTGAATAAATTTAAAAAAAATGAAGATTAGTATAAGACTTATGCCCATAGTATTACAGATATTTTAATAATTTTAGTAGGGTATGTTTTAGTATCTATTAGCAGTAAGTGGCCAAAATATTAATTCAATGTATGCTATGATAAGTGAATAGAGTGTACCTAATCACAGATATGTAGTGAATTTATATAAAAAATGCGTTTAAATTTAACAATTAATTTAAGGGTAGGATTTACACTAGATTAACCATTCTTCTTTCATTTTAAAGCTTAATGTGTATACATATATCACTAAAAAAATGAAATAGCTGTGATAAATAGTATTACATTTATGACTGCTTGAAGATAGGCTATTTTTATCATTACTTTGCATGCGATAACGTCCAATTCCCCTTAAACACATCCAGTCATTTCAAAATCGAATTTCATTCAATTCTCCTTGGTTTGTCCGTAACAGTCAACTACACAGAGAAACTGGTATTATTATTATTATTGTTATCCAAATATTGAAACCCTATTTTACCTTTGGTATATTAGGGTTGTAGTTTGTTACATGTGAAATACATTATGTAGTGATAATACACAATTTTAAAGAATTAATAGTAGGTGTGAATCATAGTTACAATAATTAAGAGACAGTAAACAATACTAAATACGTTATGCAATAATTACTTTCAGTTAAAACAAAATGAAATACAATTAGAAATTATAATCGAAGGTGTAGAGAAATTGCAAGATTATTACATTAATTTGTGATCTTATACATAATTTTAAGCAATATTAATGAGATAACGCACAGAATTGGCGTAGTTACAAATAAAACATCTATTGTATAGTTGGTTTGCGATAGTACAAAAAAAATAAAAATAAAATTACTTATGGTTACAAACTATATACCTGTCATCAAATACTCAACAATAGTAAAATCTATAATACAAACATAGTTATTGTTGTTATTACTATTATTATGTCCCAAAGATAGACACCTTGTTTTACATAGTGCATTAGGATTTTATAACATCATTAATTTATATACAATTAACAGCTACAGTCTTGCGTGGATGTGGTGTATAAACTCTGTGAATTGTTTGTAACAACATTTTTTTCTAAGAAAATGGTAAAGGGGTGTGCAGTAATTTAAATTGCAGTCCGAGATATGATATCTTAAAAAGTGTCTTTTCCTTTCGAACACTGGACAGTGAAAAATCAAATGTTCAACAGTCTGATTCTCTTTGCATATGCACAGAGATTCTTCTGCACTTTTGATCCTAAATCTTTCAAACTAGGAACCGAATTTTCCATGGCCGGTCATAAATTGGGTGTAAAAGAAGTCGGTTGAGAACTGACTGCAACATAGTCTGTCTTGTACATTGGGAAAGAATAATTTCTTGGTCACAGAGCCTTTAACACTAGAGTTCCAGTATGTATTCCACTTGAGTGTAGTTGTGTGCTTGATGTATGAAATAGGACAGGTGGAATATTTACTGGTATTGACACAATCAAACAGTTTATTCATTCGCAAGCTAAGAAGTTCTATAACAACCTAGAAAATGTTCCAGGCGCCATCCACTACTCTCTCGGAAGGAAGCCCACATTTCCCACCAGAATCAAGAGCCGACTTCCAGTGGACCTCATATTATAATCAAAATTTATCACCACACCAACCTATGTAAATAATTATTTATTAACAATTATTTTTGTTCAATAGGAGCCCAATCTAGGCTGCCCTCAATTCATGTATTGTATTGTGACGCCCACGTGAGATTCGATCTCACGACCGACGGAGGAGAGGCTAAGTCGGCCTTGTTTTCGGCGGGTTGCGCGCGCATCTGCCTCCTGGGGCATGGTTACGCGCTGTGAAGGAGGGGAGCAGCAGCGTGCGAGATGATTCGAGAATGGAGACACGCGTCGAAATATCGCGAACTATCCAGAACTCGTACTTTCTCGCAACGATAGTTTAGCTATAAAAGAAGAAACGCGAGCGAACTTGGGCAGTTTTTCAGATTATTCAGTCACTAAGCTAGCGTTGTGAACAGAGCAAGCCAGCCAGTCTTTTGTACCGGAGTTCGACTTGAGTGTGCGTCCGCAACTGTGTCAGCATCCGAAGGCCTGAGTTCGAGTGCAGTGGACCGCAGTTGGAGGGACCTGAGTTCGAGTACAGTGGACTGTCTCTGAAGGTCTGGGGTTCGAGATTCTGTGAACGCGAGTGACTGAGTCAGAAGAACTGTAAACTGAAAACTGACAGTTCTGATTTGTAAATAGTACTTTGTAAATATTAGTTAAGATTAACAGTTCATTGTTGTTCGTAATAGTCCAAGTAAATTGTCATTGTCGTCTGTGGAGTGCAATAACGAACACTGTGTTACTGTGTGGAGAGCAAATCCTATTGTCGAGATAATCAAGTTACATTGTTGTTAGTAAAAATAAAGTTACAGTATTTATATTTTATTTAGAAATGATCTGTATAGCGCTAAACGCGCTGATCAATCAATAAATTATTTAAAAAAAGGTAGTAGCTGTAAATTTTGTCATCAGAATCGATCATATTTCGTTTCCGCAGGTGTACAGCTTTAGAAAAAGTTTTGTGTCGCACAGACAGCCTACTTTGTAAGTCCCAGAAAGGAGACAATGCGCGTGTTCAGAGGACGAGCGACCTGGTTCACAAGAGAACGACTAGTTCAGGCAATGAAATTAGTTTGGTTCCGTTGTACACTATGTCTGATCATGTGCAGTGCCTCCTTTCTGGGACTTAGAGTATCTGTACGACAAAACTTTTTTAAGACTGTACAGTATGGTAGAAACTTACTTTTCTATTTTAAAATATCATTCCATACGAGCTATTCCATCTCAAATCGACCGAAATATAGAGAAAATTGACCTTGCAATTTCTAAATACAATGAAACTTTTCTTGTACGTAGAGAACTATGATACAATTATTTGTGCAAAGTTTGAGGCGTCAGAACTTCATAGTGTTTAAATTTAAAATAGTTAAATTTATCGTATTTTCATAAAATTAGCAACTTTAAACTGTTGTGGCTCCGAAACCCTTTCACCCAACGATCAAAATCATGATTTATTTTGATGCTGAAAAATTAAAGTTTATATTGACATATAAATAGATTTTCTTACTTTTTATGGAAATGGAGAAATTTAGATTTTTCCTCATTAAGACGCCTTTGCTTAGAAAAAAAAATATTTTAAAAATATATAGTTAGATTCCGCATTGAAAGCACAAATAAACACATATTTTTTACTCATGGTATGTTGATAAGAAAGTATCGAAAATATCAAATAAAGAAAATAAATAGTACCCGCGTGAACTAACCAGCTGACTGTGAGGCGGGAGCTAGCCCGAGACAAGCAAGGCCAGGAGACAAACACGTAATGTTTCGTCTAGTAGCGCATAGCTGGGCTAGCTTTATCACAAGTTTTCATAACACAGGAGTTAAATGATGCCCAACGCTCGCTTATCTTCAGCTCTCGGCCAGTGCATGCGGTACTGCGTCGTTCAAGTCTAGGCGTGTGACAATAATCTATTTAATACCATCGAAACTTATTGCCGTGACAATAAGCAAACAATGCCGAATCCCTCTTAATAATGCAAGGTTTTTTCTCAATATTTTTTTACATTTTTACAAATTGTCAAAAAGCCTAAAAGTAAGTAAAATCAGATTATCTGTCTCTCTGTGTACAATAAAAATAAGGATTGCTTCTTAACATAACCTACCAAATGTCAGCTTCAAAACGAGCTCCCGTTCAATGTTCTGAAGTAAATGGTTCCAGAGTTCTGAGCGCTGAAAGAGGCTTGTTTTTATAAAATACACTAAATTTGTCGATCAATAATATGAAAACCGTTTGACTTTCGACAGTATATTTTTGAAAATGCACTCCCCCCAGCACCTTGTATAAATAGCGAAAAAATTAGAGTATAAAAAATGCGAGGTTTTTTACTGATCGATTTCATATGGAATAGCCCTATGCAGTTTACTTTACTGAACAACAGCAAACGATAAAATTCGCTGGATTGATTATCGTAAACAATAACGGTCTTACTAATAAAAACTCTATATACAGACGTTTAACTGTCTTATACTTATACAATGAGTAGCTCGTTTATAAGTCGTGTGTAAATTCCTTACTAATAATCACTACATACGTCGTGTATAACAGTACAACTGTTACACAGCTACGTCATAGTTTCGTCATTACTTCGTTACGAAAGGTAATAGAACATCTGAGGTTCTCTATTGCATCCGGTAGAGCGCTCTAGTGTGTCGTGTTAAGTATCGATAGTACAACTGGCTCTAATCGATTACCACACTACATTTTGGTCAAAGAGTACAAGCTACAGCAATATCATTCTAATTATTCTGTGCTCTTTGGCTTGTTCTTCTGTGGTTACAAGGCAACCATCATCATAAAATGACAGTCGATACGAACAGCTGTTAGAGGGGCGGCCATTTTTTCTCTATATACAACGCTTAAACAAGGGGTTTCGTGTATATAACTACTGCAAAGCAATTCCCATTGTATAGTTACAGCCTGTTTATACGTCCATCGCTTCTGCATGGTTTATTAGTAAAGTTTTCTGTTTCAACTCTGCATAAGTCTAGTTTAAGAAATATACACGGTTTATTAGTAAGACTGTAAGATAACACCGTTGTCCTCAGTCTACGTTAGAAAAATTATCCTCCTCAAATTACAATTTCGTTCATTGGGATACTGGAATTTCTGAAGGAGAGAGAAATGTCTAAAGTGATTGATGAAAGCAGAGACGGCGAGGGTGAAATAAGACGGAGGAAAGGAAGATCCGATTATGAAAGAGCAGGAGGTGAAGCGCCCGCCTTCATGTGCGAACGAACAAAAGGGCGAAGTGTTTTGATTCGTACGCGACACGGGAAGCGTCGCTAGGAGCCAGGTTAAGCGGTTTTTAATTGAAATTTCCAATCGGTGAAGAGGAAAATCTTTCAACAAAGCGTAGGATCCTTGTAACCAAAAGTATACTGGAATAAAGGGCAATATTTCCATTAATTATGAATGACATATAAATGATAACTGTGAGAACAAATAAATAAATAAATAGATAAGTAAGTAACTAAATAACCAATCGAATGAATGAATGAATGAATCAATCAATCAATCAATCAATCAATCAAGAATGAATACATAAATAGGCCTAAATAAAAAACTAATTAAACAAACAAATAAATAGATGGCTGAATGAATGAATGAACGAACCAACAAAAGAATGAATAAATAAATAAATAAATCAACAGATGAATCAATGAATTTATTAATTAGGAAATGAATTAATACATAAATAAATTACTTAAATAACTAATAAATAAATAAATTGTACTGTTCTACTAACATGTATTGAAAGTGTTTTAAATCACATAGCCTGCACATGCATTCAGTATTAGGAAAGAAATCGACATTTGACAGCAAGTATTGAATTTTGACAATCTGTCTTGTTCAAATTTGACACCCATATCATTTGCAGTTGCCAAAGATATAACATTCTAAATGCCAGAGAAGGGTCGAAACCACAATTCTACAACTTGAAAAGTGAAAACTGAAAACAATGCAACATAAAATTTAAATTAATGTATGTACTTCAGAGAACATTGGATTTTTTAATTAACTGACGGAATCTGTACTCTTAAAAAGTAACCAAAATTGAGTTGAAAAATTTTTATTCATATATACATACATACAGTACATATAAGCATTATATACATGCATATATAGAGTACATACATAAACCCATACATGCATACATACATACACACATACATACATACATACATACATACATACATACATACATACATACATACATACATACATACATACATACATACATACGAGTACGTACATACATAAACCCATACATACATACGAGTACATACAAACATACATAATTATACGCTACATAACACACATAATAGTACATTATGCAACGACCCTATAATGGTAGTAATTAAGAAGCGAGTATGTCTGTTTATGAAACGAGCGCAAGCGAGTTTCATAATTTTCATACGAGCGTCTTAATTACCATTATAGGCAATATTCATGTGACTTTTTATGCTCGGCCATATTTCTAACTTGAAATTATTCATAGATATTCATGTTATGGTTATCTAAGTGAAGAGCGGAACTGACCTTCTAAATTGTGAATTGTGCGCAGACGCGAAAGTATTGATTTTTTCCGAGGCACGAATGTTATTGACCTTGATATAATCTAGAGAATAACATGAACATTAATATTGATATAACCTGGAAATTGATTTAGAATTGAAAAACGAGATGACAAATTGAATTTATTTGAATATTATTTATAATTAACGCTAATTATTATAGTAACAGAACATAACCTTCTGCGACAGTATTGGATTTCCAGCCTCCGTGACTATTCGCTAGTTGTCTTTCGATTGCATAACCGAGAATAATCGATACTTGCGGTTTTATAATGGTACAATGATGATTTCTCATTGGCTGAACAACTGAACTATAATTAATAGGTGTAATTTTATGAGGTTCATTAAAGGGCTGCTACCAGGTGTATAATTACTACATTTCGGCATGGTCGAGCATAAATATATGTATAAACGATTACACGCGTACAATGTATGTATGTATGTATTTATTTACACTGCAAGTGGGCAAGCACCCGGTGGCAGTGGTATATACAATATTAACAATACACAATAAAATGATAACCAATACACAATTATATAAATAAGTATTCACGATTTTTTCATGCTTTATGAAGGAGATATTGCAAATTAGACATTTATAATGAAACAAAATATTTGCGTCATAACTTTTACTAAACATATTCCCGGGACATCTCTCCAATTCTTAAGTGCGTTGTCTAACGAACAGAGATGACAAAATGCACCATAGATGAAGCTCTCTCCAAAATCTATTTCACAGCGTTTTATTCTTGAAACAATATTATTTCTGCTCTAAATAATTATCGCTATTGTAAAATTTCGACTTGCCACTTATTACACAATATCAGGGATGTCGAACAGCGCTCTCGAGCTGTGAACTGCAGAGCCTTCACTTCTCCCTTACCGTGCAACGGTTGAACACAGGCAGCAGGCAGTCCGGCCGAATGATCGTAAACAAAAGAGAAACTACGGCGGCTGGTACTTTGAGAACTTTTATACATCTTGCCAATTGATTAGGAGCTCATTTTAGATTTGCACTTGATGAACCCGATCATGAGGATGGATGATGATGATGATGATGATGATGATAATAATAATAATAATAATAATAATAATAATAATAATAATAATAATAATAATAATAATAATAATAATATGTTTAAAGACTTAACTTAGTGTGTATGTGTTGCAGCGATGCAACTTCAAGTTCAGAAACGTAAACTGCTTTGATGTATAAAATTAATAAAATTTAGTGTGACTTGAAATTTGTTCAAAATTTTTCTTACAGATTCAAAAATATCTTCTCCTCGAGTTCGATCCTTTAGTAAAATGACATCTATAAGATCTCCATGAACATAGAACTCTGAATCGAGATCTCTTTTGAATATAGCTAGCTGCGCCGAATCTTTGCGCTTGTGAGTAACAAGAAAAAATTGTCATTAATGCTATCAGTTATCCCTCCAAGTTATCTCCCATTTCTGATATGCGCTCTGCAACAATATTACGAGACAAACTTACAGATTTAAAATTATTAACGTATTCCGGACATATCTCTTTTGCAACAGCTATGAGACAGTCTTTCACAAATTCTCCGTCAATAAATAGCTTTGAAGCCGTTGCAATAATTTCACAAATTTTGTAACTAACATGAACCAAGCTTGTTATACTAACTCCGGATGATGAAGGAAGGTTTTCTGAATTATATCTTGATTTTGATTCTTCTACATCCTTTTCACGATTGGAACCGGATACCTTTTCTGGTCCGTAAGCTTCTGCATGTGTTAAATTAAAATGCCTTTTAATATTATTATGGTTTAGTTATTCCAAGTTCTTTTCTACATATTAAGCAATGTGCCTTTCCGTCCTGATAAATAAATATTTATCTATCCACTCACTATTGAATCGTTGTTCCACATCCATACCAGCCGCCAGAGTTGATAAACACACTATGTACAGAACACTGCTACTGCGAGCTCAGATTGACCGTACTGACTGTCGTTTCAGCTCAGCTACGGTAGGAAGCAGTATTAATCGTTTCACAGTTTGAGAGCGCCGTTCGACATCCCTGCACAATATATTTCCTAATGTTGTGTTCAAGATTGAATGTTGAAAAGTGTCAAATCTCCTGGCGTCACCCTATGCGAGATATCTGTTAGTCACAACATTCTATATCAAAAGGGTAAAATAAAAACATGAGAACAATTAAATGAAATCATTGAATTTTCCTGAGTTGTAGGCCTAATTTTTTAAGTCCACTGTATTTTTGTTACCAGTACAGTTCTTCATAAAGAGGAAAAAGAGCACGTTACGGTTAGCGAGCAGAAACAAAATTTCGAAGCAATATCCATTGTGGACATGTACTCTCTTCGTATTTCTTATAATGTTCCCGAAACCACTAGAATTGCAATTGCGGTATTGTCTCTAACGCAGCCTTGCTGATGTCTGGAAATAGGATTGCTTTGCAGTTATTGATGTAACTCGCAACGCATTGCACTCACTTCGTAATAAATGAAATTGAATCGGTGCTGAAAGTTGGCCTCACGGAAGATATCATGAAAGCCCCGAGCAGAACGGAGTCAAGTGAAGTCCTTCCCACCTTCCACTTATTTTTATATATACTCGATGCTCGTCCCTCCCATAACAATGCTCTTTTATGCCGGATATCAGCGTGATTGTGCTGTAACTGTGGTACAAGTATTATTATTTTGTAACAGCTTCTACGAAGCTTTTCACGCAGATACTACCACATATGATCTTAAAGCGAAATTTTATATCTAGTGTCTTCTTCGCATATTGCATTCTACACCCTGTTATACTGAAGATGATCTTGCTAAACAAGAAGCGATGGTACAAAGGTATTTATAGGATCCTTTTTTACTTTTAAGTGAAAATAATGACGACGATTATGATGATGCAAATAATAATAATAATAATAATAATAATAATAATAATAATAATAATAATAATAATAATAATAATAATACAAAGAGGAAGACAAAAAGTAGGCAAGATTGGAGAAAGCTGGGTTTGCAGTGAAAGACGTGCCCCGGACAGAACACTGAATGAACGAAATGAATAATAATAATAATAATAATAATAATAATAATAATAATAATAATAATAATTATTATTATTATTATTATAATACAAAGAGGAAGACAAAACATAGGCAAGATTGGAGAAACTTGGGTTTGCAGTGAAAGACGTGCCCTTGGACAGAACTATGAATGAACGAAATGAATAATAATAATAATAATAATAATAATAATAATAATAATAATATAATAATAATAATAATAATAATACAAAGAGGAAGACAAAAAATAGGCAAGATTGGAGAAAGCTGGGTTTGCAGTGAAAGACGTGCCCTTGGACAGAACACTGAATGAACGAAATGAATAATAATAATAATAATAATAATAATAATAATAATAATAATAATAATAATACAAAGAGGAAGACACAAAATAGGCAAGATTGGAAAAAGCTCAGTTTGCAGTGAAAGACGTGCCCTTTGACAGAACATTGAATGAACGAAATTAATAATAATAATAATAATAATAATAATAATAATAATAATAATAATAATAATAATAATAATAATACAAAGAGGAAGACAAAAAATAGGCAAGATTGGAGAAAGCTGGTTTGCAGTGAAAGCCTGTCCTTGGACAGAACACTGAATGAATGAAATGAATAATAATAATAATAATAATAATAATAATAATAATAATAATAATAATAATACAAAGAGGAAGACAAAAAATAGGCAAGATTGGAGAAAGCTGGTTTGCAGTGAAAGCCTGTCCTTGGACAGAACACTGAATGAATGAAATGAATAATAATAATAATAATAATAATAATAATAATAATAATAATAATAATAATAATAATACAAAGAGGAAGAGAAAAAATGGGCAAGATTGGAGAAAGCTGGGTTTGCAGTTAAAGACGTGCCCTTGGACAGAACACTGAATGAATGAAATGAATAATAATAATAATAATAATAATAATAATAATAATAATAATAATAATAATAATACAAAGAGGAAGACAAAAAATGGGCAAGATTGGAGAAAGCTGGGTTTGCAGTTAAAGACGTGCCCTTGGACAGAACACTGAATGAATGAAATGAATAATAATAATAATAATAATAATAATAATAATAATAATAATAATAATAATAATACAAAGAGGAAGACAAAAAATGGGCAAGATTGGAGAAAGCTGGGTTTGCAGTTAAAGACGTGCCCTTGGACAGAACACTGAATGAACGAAATGAATAATAATAATAATAATAATAATAATAATAATAATAATAATAATAATAATAATAATAATACAAAGAGGAAGACAAAAAATGGGCAAGATTGGAGAAAGCTGGGTTTGCAGTTAAAGACGTGCCCTTGGACAGAACACTGAATGAACGAAATGAATAATAATAATAATAATAATAATAATAATAATAATAATAATAATAATAATACAAAGAGGAAGACAAAAAATAGGCAAGATTGGAGAAAGCTGGGTTTGCAGTGAAAGCCTGTCCTTGGACAGAACACTGAATGAACGAAATGAACAATAATAATAATAATAATAATAATAATAATAATAATAATAATAATAATAATAATACAAAGAGGAAGACAAAAAATAGGCAAGATTGGAGAAAGCTGGGTTTGCAGTGAAAGACGTGCCCTTGGACAGAACACTGAATGAATGAAATGAATAATAATAATAATAATAATAATAATAATAATAATAATAATAATAATAATAATAGTAAAAATAAGGTATTTGTAAAATATTTGATTTATATTATTTTTGTAACCTTATAATTCAATATTTTCTTAGCTCATAATCTAATTTAATTTACAAAAATAATAGCATAAGTTTCCATAATACTGAGCGATTCTCCTTAAGGGAAGGATGGGAATATCTGCAGTATGCAGAATATAGATACGAGTAAATTGAATGTTCATGAACCTAAACGAGAACTCTGAGAACGAGGTGCACGAATAAAAAAATAGGAACTTTGTAGAGGGTGAATATTGCCTGTTTAATCATTAGTATTGCAAGTACCGTACGCGAAAAAGAGGATATGCAGCCACCATTTTATTTATAAGGGCGCAAATAGCCATAGTAGCTGACGCGCCCTTATAGGGCTTTAGTTCCTTCCATTTCTTTTCTCTAGGTTGCAGAAAGAACAAATGCAATTTTTAATAGGATGATATAATATGATGGAAATAGTGTCACGATCATTGCTGAGCTTCGTAGGTTACAGTTTTCAATATCTTCCCGAGTTGTGACACTTTTGTTGTTTAATTTTAAAGTTCAAAATACACTGGTCAAAAAAAGTTAAGCATAATTAGGCATATAACTGTTTTTATTAATTAAAATAAAATAGATAAATTATAATTGGGTTTCTTGGTTCCACAGAATAAACTTAAAAGCAGAAATACATCATTTGTTAACAATGGACTCAATATGAAATGAAAAAGTTGCATTGTTTGGAAACAACGGAAAAGATAAGGGAAGTTGAAATTCGTACATCATCAAAGAAAGGGAGATGGTGCTTTCAGTACCCTGTTTAATAACGTGTTGGTCCTCCACGAACCCTGAGGCACTCTTGTATGCGACGGGGCATACTCGGTACCAACGCATCTAAGCTCTCCTGAGGCAAATTGTCCCATTCTTCCAAGGCAGCATTCCTGAATTCTTGAATCGTTAATGGGTGATGTGGACGATTGGAAATGGCTCTCCTGAGAAAGCTCCATGCATGCTCTATGCAGTTCATATCCAGTGAGCATGCTGGCCAATCCATTCTTCGGATCCCATGCTCTACCAGATACCGCTGCACACTATGAGCATTATCGTCCTGTAGAGTGAACCCTTCTCCTACAGTCTCTGCAAAACCACTTACTATGGGTTGGAGGATGTTGTTCTCATACACGGCAGCAGTCATGTTTCCCTCTATTGAAACCAGTGGTGTGCGGCGGCCAAACATGACACCTGCCCAAAACAAGATTGAACCACCAAACTGTTGGTGACGTTCCACGGTCATTGAGGGATGATTTCGTTCCCCTGTTCGTCTCCATACGCGAATAGAGTTGTTGTCAGGGTGTAGGCCCATTCTCACTTCGTCTGAGAATAAAGTTCTGGTCCATTGGTCTCGTGTCCAATTTTCATGTGCTCTAGCCCATCTTGCACGAGCACCCCTGTGATGTGGACGGAGTGCTGGAGTCTTGAGTGGTCTTCGAGCATACAACCCTATGTCATGAAGTCTATTGCGCACAGTTTGGCTACTTACAACAACACCAGTGGCTTCGCGCAGGTCATGGCGCAGAGTTGTAGCTGAGGCTATAGGGTTCCTACGTGCAGATAACCTTACATACCGGTCCTGACCTGGTGTTGTTTTGCGTGGACGGCCCTCGCGAGGTCGATCTGCTATTGACTAGGTTTCCTGGAACTTTCTCCACAGTCTGGAGACAATACTCTGATTCACATGAAGGATGTTAGCAACATCAACTTGTCTCATGTTTTGTTCCATCAAAGTGATGATTTTGATGCGGTCTGCCATTGTAAGGGTGTTCCGAGCCATTGTACTGCACTATGAAGCAAAACGACACTGATTGAACTTTGCTCGAATTACAGGCTTTGTTTACTAGCCGTGATTTGGACGTTACCTAGTGATGCAGAATAAAACAAATGAAAGAGTTTGAATTGGTAAACATAATACGTGCCACATAAAACCAAAATAAACATAAATATCAGGTATTATTGGGTAAACTGGAAATATGCTTAACTTTTTTTGACCAGTGTAATTCTACACTTCAAAAAAGTCACTGACATGAGGAAAAATGTTTAATAACTGTACTTCGAGTCTCTGCACATTATTTATTTATTTATTTATTTGTTTATTTATGTATTTCTTTATTTGTTTATTTATTATTTATTTATTTATTTGTTTGTTTAGTTGTTTTTTTATTTATTTGTTTATTTGTTTTTTATTTGTTTATTTGTTCATTTATTTGTTTGTTTATTTATTATTTAATTATTTACTTGTTTATTTATTTATTTGTTTGTTTATTTGTTTATTTATTTATTTATTTGTTTATTTATTTGTTTATTTATTTATTTACTTATTTATTTGTTCGTTTGTTCATTTGTCTGTTTATTTATTTATTTGTTTATTTGTTTATTTGTTTATTTGTTTATTTATTTGTTTGTTTATTTGTTTGTTTAACTATTTATTTATTTATTTGTTTGTTTATTTGTTTATTTATTATTTACTTATTTATTTGTTTATTTATTGGTTTGTTTATTTGTTTATTTATTTGTTTGTTTATTTGTTTATTTATTTATTTGTTTATTGGTTTGTTTATTTGTTATTTATTTGTTTGTTTATTTGTTTATTTGTTTATTTGTTTGTTTATATGTTTGTTTATTTGTTTAATTATTTATTTATTTATTTATTTGTTTATTTGTTTATTTATTTATTTGTTTATTTGTTTATTTGTTTGTTTATTTATTTATTTGTTTGTTTATTTGTTTAGTTATTAATTTGTTTATTTGTTTTATTTGTTTGTTTATTTGTTTATTTATTTATTTGTTTATTTGTTTATTTATTTATTTGTTTGTTTATTTATTTATTTGTTTATTTGTTTTATTTGTTTGTTTATTTGTTTATTTACTTATTTGTTTATTTATTTATTTGTTTGTTTATTTGTTTTATTTGTTTGTTTATTTGTTTATTTACTTATTTGTTTATTTGTTTTATTTGTTTGTTTATTTATTTGTTTATTTGTTTTATTTGTTTGTTTATTTATTTGTTTATTTACTTATTTGTTTATTTGTTTTATTTGTTTGTTTATTTGTTTATTTATTTATTTGTTTATTTGTTTTATTTGTTTGTTTATTTATTTTTTATTTATTTATTTGTTTATTTGTTTAATTTGTTTGTTTATTTGTTTGTTTATTTATTTGTTTATTTGTTTTATTTGTTTATTTATTTATTTGTTTATTTGTTTTATTTATTTGTTTATTTGTTTTATTTATTTGTTTATTTGTTTTATTTGTTTGTTTATTTGTTTTATTTGTTTGTTTATTTGTTTATTTATTTATTTGTTTGTTTATTTGTTTGTTTTTTTGTTTATTTATTTATTTGTTTATTTGTTTGTTTATTTGTTTTTTTATTTTTTGTTTATTTGTTTATTTATTTGTTTATTTGTTTATTTGTTTGTTTGTTTGTTTATTTGTTTATTAATTTATTTGTTTTTTATTTGTTTATTTATTTATTTATGATCAATTAAACTACCACATGTCAGGTTGCAAATAACACAATGAAGCTATGTAATTACTGCAATAAAAGTATATAATAAGGTAAGAACAAATATAATGGCACTTAATGAAACACAATTTAAACTTCAGCTTAAGAGATGGCTGCAAAATAATCCCTTTTATAGTATGAATGAATTTTTTGAAAATGATGTAGTATTTTAGTTAAATTTTATTATTTTTTGCTCTTTTAATATTTTAAATATTGACACATTGTTTTTTATATTATTACATTGACGAGGCCTCTTGTATTCTTGTACTTTCAGGCAAATAAAGAATATGAATATGAATATGAATTTATTTATTTATTTATTTATTTATTTATTTATTTATTTATTTATTTATTTATTTATTTATTTATTTATCATAATCATGTATGAAGTGTAGTATAGACATCATTCACGAAATGGACTTTTGGAATCAAGGTTCCCCTATTTTCTTATTTTATACATAGACTATATTATTTAAAGGTCTATATTTTTTCACTATGGATCGTACTGGACAATAAACATCCCAGTCTACTGTAGGCCTAGTATTGTCCCATTGTAAAATGCAGGAGTAAACTTCGGAGACTCCTACAACTACTGCATATAATCTAAGCTAACATAGCTCGCTGTCCAGGTTGCATATGTTTTTATTACAATTTTTCTTTGTCGGCTTCTAAAACGAAACTGTAGCCAGAAATTACTTACTTGAAGTACAGGGTGATCCGTTTGGGTATTGATAAACTAAAAACACAGTAAAACATTTACAACTGAACTCTATTTGTTGAAACTTTCTGCTTGCAATACTGAAAGATGGGAGATTCATCACAGCGCACCCTGCACTCATAACGGTGATGCTATTCAACCCATGTCCGTTGTAACATTAGAGGGGTTGAAAAGCTTGAGTAATTTTTAATCTCAGATCATCAATGTTCCTGGATTTCTGTGAATAAACAATGTCTTTAACAAAATCCCACACGAAGAAATCAGAAGGGGTTAGATCTGGAGTGTTTGGGGACCAAGCCAAGAGATAGCTGCTTCTTGTACTTGGTTCCGCCTGCGACCTACATGTTTTTTTAACACAGAACCTGTTTCTACAAATGTTCGATATCACAACATTATGGAATCGTATTTAGGTACATTACGCACACCATACTCTCGTCGAAATTCCCTTTGAACTCTTTTATCACTCTCAAATTTAGCATACCAAAGAACACATTGTGCCCGCTGTTGATTTGTAGTAGCCATTTTAATCATCTACGATTTTCATTTATCCTTTCAGATTATGCATTGTTGATCGTCATATATGGAAACTCTCATCTTTTAATCGTAATATAATCAGCAAGAAATTTTTCCTACTATCATAATAGTTTTATAATAATAAATTAATATTATTCGTAACCAAACGGATCAGACTGTAGTTCTTTTGAGGTGGAATTTAATTACTTATATTTTTTTAAGATTCAAATCATATATTCAGAATCTTTCGGGATCTGATTGAAGGTAAAAAGCTTTCTCTGGCTTTTACATGTAAGAACAGAACAAAAATTTGGCATTTTGAGTTGTTTTTAAGAGTTTCAGCATCACTCTTCCTTCACCCACTTTTTCCAACACAGCTTCATTTCTTATTCTGTCTGCCCACTTCACACGTTCAAATCTTCTCCATATCCAAATTTCAAATGTTTCTATTCGCTTCTCTTCACTTCGCCGTAATGTCCATGTTTCTGCCCCATACAATGACACACTCTAAACAAAGCACTTCAGCAGTCTCTTCCTAATGATTATCACTAGAGTAAGGGAGGGTATTGTCGGATACCATTTTGATGTTTCAAAATAAAGGTAATTGAAAAAAGTTAGAACTGTAATTACTTAGTATTAAAATAACCTCTTGGGGTTCCTGCAGATTGTACATAAGTATTAGGTAATTTACATAATATGTATTTGCTGTATAACTTGCAAAGACAAATCAAAAATAATATCATCACTCACAGAATGGGAAGCTAATGTCGGATACATTAGACATTATTATGTAAGAGGTATGATAATGCATTTAAAACAATATTGTGAATTTAATTCAACTCAACAATAGGATTTTATTCTTCCAACAATAATTCCTTTCTACAATTCGCCTTAAACGCTCTCGTCAAAAATTGAATTTTCACTCAACACAATATTCGTTATAGCACTCCACCGACGACAATGACAATTTACTTGGACTAGTACGAACAACAATGAACTGTTAATCTTTACTAATATTTACAAAGCACTATTTACAAATCAGAACTATCAGTTCTCAGTTCACAGTTCTTCTAGCTCAGTCACTCGAGTTCACAGTATCTCGAACCTCAGACCTTCAGAGACAGTTCACTGTACTCGAACTCAGGTCCCTCCAACTGCGGTCCACTGCACTCGAACTCAGGTCCCTCCAACTGCGGTCCACTGCACTCGAACTCAGGCCTTCGGATGCTGGCACAGTTACGGACGCACACTCGAGTCGAACTCCGGTACACAAGACTGGCTGGCTTGCTCTGGCTTGCTCACTGACTGGCTGACTAATCAACTGAAAAACTAATCAACTGAAAACTGCCCGAGTTCGCTGGCGTTTCTTCTTTTATAATCACAGCGACGTAGCCTCGAAAGTTCGACGCGTCTCAAGAGATTGCACTCCAGAAAAATCCAGAGCCCTCTCCTCTCTACCAGCACCAGATGCGCGCGCACTCTCGTCGCGTTGACGTAATACACCCCCTCTCTTCTCTCCGCCGCGCGCCGTCCCAAAGTGCTCCGCGCGATCTTCTCTCTTGCGGGACGCTGGTCGTGAGTTCGAATCTCACGTCGCTGTCACAATATATTGCATATCAGAAACTATTACAATAGTGTTCTGTTTAGCCAACTGTTATGCAACACTTTTAACATAATTTCTGGTTCATCCAAAATATTTTCTCTCCATCATTAACACATAGTCAACTAGCTTCTCTTCAAGTGAAGCTGGGAGTATTGGTTTTCGTCCAAGGTTCGATTTAACGGCTTTGGTGGGCTCAGAGTTGGACCGTACATAATCAAATAATGTTGATCGAGGTACATTGAATCTTTAGGAAGCAGCAAGATAGCCCATTCTTTTCTCCCGTACAGCGACAATGGCATTTACCATATCTTCAGACTTCCATTTTTTTTAGACTTAATCTCTTTTTTTCTTTTACTTTAGGCATCTAAAAATATCAGAAGAAGAAACAATTCGTTACTTCATAATATTCGATTAATTAGAAAATTAATTACTTACATTAATTAAAAATACCCATGAGTAAACATGTAGTGGTTTGTTATAGAAAACATATAAATGGGTTTAAGGCAGCTTTTATGTAGCGAGCAGCATTGAAAGGCAGCCGACAATGCCCTCGGCTAGTATCCGACATTGCCCTCGGCTAGTATCCGACATTGCCCTCGGCTAGTATCCGACAATGCCCTCGGCTAGTATCCGACATTGCCCTCGGCTAGTATCCGACATTGCCCTCGGCTAGTATCCGACAATGCCCTCGGCTAGTATCCGACATTATCCTCGGCTAGTATCCGACATTGCCCTCGGCTAGTATCCGACATTGCCCTCGGCCAGTATCCGACAATGCCCTCGGCTAGTATCCGACAATGCCCTCGGCTAGTATCCGACATTGCCCTCGGCTAGAATTCGACATTGCTCTCGGCTAGTATCCGACATTGCTCTCGGCTAGTATCCGACAATGCCCTCGGCTAGTATCCGACATTGCCCTCGGCTAGTATCCGACATTGCCCTCGGCTAGTATCCGACAATGCCCTCGGCTAGTATCCGACATTGCCCTCGGCTAGTATCCGACATTGCCCTCAGCTAGTATCCGACATTGGCCGACTCTTCACAAACAGTAAAACAAGCCAGCTGCATGAAACATGTTGTCGATAGCATTTCTGCAATTAGAGAATTAAGAAGCCTTATCTATGGTATATCAAACAGTGCATACCATGTTGTGTAAATATAAGAATAACTTGTAACGAATAAATCACATTACTTACCCTCAAAAAAAAATTTTTTTTTTTTTTTTTTTTTTTTTTTTTGCAGAAACGTTGAAAACACGCTATTCACACACAGTGAAGCACTCAACAGTAATGGCTATTCATGCAGATGTTCGTCTACTTGCAGAGAACGTAATGCATTATTTTCACATCAGATTGCACCATTCGATGGAAAAGAAATATGTTATCCGAGATTATCCGACATTACCAGACCTATCCGATAATCCCCTCCCTTAATCTATTAATTGCAGTAAATTAAAAGAACTCATTGGCCTCATATAAGATGTGTGAATCCTTTAGGGCCGTATTCATAGACATTTTTAGCACGGGCTTCCGGTGGATGATCAGCATTTTTCGTATTCATAAACCAGTGTTAGCGATAGGATATGATTTGAATTCTGTACTAGTAACCAGTGGATAGCCGGGGCTAGCTTAGTACGCTCGTAGCGCGTGCTGCGAAATGTCTATGAATAGCACCTTAGACTTTAAATTACACTTTTGTCTCGAGACTAGGCCTTATGGAATGAGGAGGCAATTACGAAGTAGTTAACGGGAAGACTTCACCGTGTTTAATGCGGATGTCGGGAGTATAAAGACAAAAATGAAAAGAAAACATGTCATAATTTTATTTCAAAAACCCAAACACACTTACAGCTCCAACCATGTTCACAATAACAATCACGAACAGCATAAACCTTAACACAATTATATCAATTCCATGAATCACCTAGCATTTTTTGTTACAATTTTTCTCGAGTGGTACGCAGAAAAAGTCTCACGTTAGAAATAAAAAGGAAAAAACAGGTACCTATTGAATATGGAACACGTTAAAAAAAATATCGGTGAAATAAATTATTATCTGGCTGGTTTGCTACTCATGTGTTTTTTAGACATTGACGCTAATAAAGTTTGAGGAATAATAATGATAACACCTACATCCGAGAACATGACATTTTTAGTTGCTCTGGAGTATAAGAGAACTGTGACGCAAAAATAAAATACAAAACTAAAATCCTCGCCTCAATAAAGGTGACAATGTTAGCACGTGTTACGCATGTGGGCAGACCTAATGCGGTTACATGTTAGCGGGGCAGACGTATTCAATTCGTGTTGAATTGCACATTAAACTAATGGAATAAAAACTAGCAGAGTCCTCTGATTACAGCTGGTTCATTCACACTTATAACACAATTCGTTACTCCGCAGAATTTTAATTTTACAGAACTCTCCCGACATATTCCAATATTATTCAACACTTGTTTTTTATTTCGTTAATATTTCAGGATTTGAAACGTAACTACTGTAATTCATGTGATTAAATAATGAACATCATTTGCTGTTTTAAAATAATGTTACAAGTGGTTATTAATGGAGAAAAATTCGCTCCGGTGCCGGGGATCGCACTCGGGATCCCCAGTTATACACACTGGGCGCTCCAACCACTGAGCTACGCCGAGGCTCAAGGGGTTACAGCAGTAAAATTGTTGGAAATATTCAATTTTTTTTTTACCTTCATTGTACAATAATGAAATTGGTATGTGTAAAACACTGTCCTTCTGCTATATGAAAAAAAAATATTTTTACGATTAAAATAAATTTTATATATATATATATATATATATTGGTCATTTGGTCATTAAAGAAAAAAGACATGAACAGAATCAAAGCAACGGAAATGAAATTTTTGAGGAAGACAGCAGGATATACTCTTTTAGACCGAAAAAGGAATGAAGAAATTTTAGAACAATTACAAGTAGAGTCAGTAGAAGAAAAAATCAGCAGATACAAATTCAATTGGCTAGATCATGTAAGAAGAATAGAAAATTCAAGAATCCCAAAAATTATGATGCAATATAAACCTAGAGGACATCGTCGACCAGGAAGACCTTTAAGAAGACTGCTAGATGGGGCCGAAACAGGTCTACAGAGGCCTAATTCGTGAAGGATGATGATGATGATGATGATATATATATGTATGGCCTTCTATGCCCAAGGTTGTAGGTTCGATCCCGGGCCAGGTCGGTGGCATTTAAGTTTGCTTAAATGCGACAGGCTCATGTCAGTAGATTTACTGTCATGTAAAAGAACTCATGCGGGACAAAATTCCGGCACATCCGGCGACGCTGATATAACCTCTGCAGTTGCGAGCGTCGTTAAATAAAACATAACATTTAACATTTATATATATATATTTTTTTTTTTTTTCAAAATTCAAAATGATGTTAGTTCACTGTACAGTAATGAAGCTCATAATTCATAAACTTGTTAACCTTTCCATGTTCTATCTCTTTTATTTTATTGCTGAAACTCATGTTTACAATATCATGATCTTTCAAATACATTCCTTAATAAATAATATTTTTTTTTTATTTTGTGTTAGAAAAAAATACTGGAATTTGATCATTTTTAAAATACGTTTAATTTTTATCAGACAATCTATCACAGATAGAGAAGTGATTTTGTATCATATTGTAGATATTACATGTATAGATATATAAAAAATTTAATCACAGAATGTTGGGTAGTTTTTGAGTTATGAGAGAAACACCTCATTACTGCACAGTGAACTGCCACCATTTTCAATTTTGAAAAAAAAAAATATATATATATATATATATATATATATATATAAAACTAATTTTTTTTTAAATAGTAAAAATATTTTTTTTCAAATAGCAGAAGAACAGTGGTTCTCTCTTTTATATTATTGGTGAAACTCATGTTTACAATATCATGCTCTTTCAAATACATTCCTTAATAAATAATATATATATTTTTTTATTTTGTGTTAGAAGAAAATACTGATATTTGACCATTTTTAAAATAAATTTAATTTTTATCAGACAATCTATCAAAGATAGAGAAATTATTTTGCATCATATTGTAAATATTACATGCATAAATATATACAAAAATTTAATCACAGAACATTGGGTAGTTTTTTAGTTATAAGGGAAACGCTTAATCACTGCACAGTGAATTGCCACAATTTTGAATTTTGAAAAGAATATATTAATAATTTTTTTAAATCGTAAAAATATTTTTTTTTTCATACAGCAGAAAGACAGTATTTTACACATACTAATTTTCATTATTCTAGAAGATACAGTAATAGACGAAAAAAATGTTTAATATTTCCAAAATTTTACTGCTATAAGCTATTTTAAAAACACTCGGACTCCGATTTTTTGAAATTCAAAAAATGTTGTTGAATATTCTTAAGGATTCAATCCAAATATTACATTACCATTTATATTTTGGCCATTGATGATTGTGTTGGGTTTGCATTTCTCTGAATTTTTTACTAAACAATTCCTGTCTTTCTAAATTATTCTCTAGTGCTTTTATTCTGGATCTTTATGGTCACCCTCATTGAGGGCAGATTATTTTCTTTAAATATTTATATATAACCCCTCAATCCACAGCACCGGATCGAATCTTTCTCCTTTGCTACTTGCCCTTAGTGACTGGATTCGGTGTTCTGGATTGCTCTCCTAAAATATTGGGAATTGAAACAATGGCTTTCTCAAAACATGCTATGAAATTATTTATGTAAATCAATTCTATCTCGCAAAAGAATTAAAAAAGAGCAAAATTGCACTTTTTGTTTGAAATATTTCAAAGGATAACACCCTGAAATTAATGATATTATGTATGGTTCGCCCTACATAATTAATATCATCATCAGTATTACTATTAACCCTTAAATTGACAAAGTATCTTATAGGATACAACAAGTTTATATGCTATATGCTATAATTTTACTAGAACAATAGAAGAAAATAGTAGGAAAATTAAAATTTCACAATACTATAATATTGTACAACACATAAAAGTATGGACATTGCGATAGTTGTTTTCTTTACGGTCCGACAAGGTTTAATAAACTAGTGTGAGAAATGAAGCTTTGCGAAGTTAAGGGTTAACTATTATTATTACCATGGATTATTTTTAACATAATTATGTTAATATTGTCGGACCATCGGATCTGTGCCCCTTCAGCGCTGTCGTCGTTCTTGAAAAAGTTAACGCCTGTACTCACTCCATTCCACCCGCTTTCCTCCCACCACGTCAAACAGCAGGCCACGAACCTTGCCGAATAGGTGTGTTGCCGAACTTCCGTCAAACGGTGTCATAAATAATGGTCCTCCATGGTATAATATCATTTCTTTCAATCAAAATACATCTTGTATTTCTACATTTTTTAAACCTAAATCCCATGTCTCAAATCACTTTCCGTAGCGTTTCTTTCCAACCTTGGAAATTATTGCTTCTCTCGCAACCTTCAGTAATTTCTTCAATGTCGGAACGTCTTTCTGCACGGTATAAAATTCTTGTATCTTTCTTCTTAAAATACATCGGTTCATATCATCTACAAGAATTAAAGTTTCCCTTGGTCTGTTCTTCCCTGGTGATTCTAACTTTTCATCTCCTGCACAGACTCCCTCTTTCCTGATTTTCTTTATTAGGCGCTCTGACCTGACTATATAAATTACATAACATGTAATATCAGTATTAGTTAAGTAAGTAGTTTTAATATGTAATCAATTGAAATAAAATAAGCCCCGCATGTGATCGCAGTTGCTCTTTTCGTTGCCTGATTTATAGGAAACAGATAATGACCTGTTTGTTTCTCTTCATCGAAAAATGCTATTACGTACTTGCTTAATAATATTTCTTTCGCCACTCCGTGCTACAGTATTCATGTTGAATTGACAACACTGGACTGCAAGTGCAAATAAACTGTCCTGCAAGAAGGCTCAAAATTGTGAATAGTGGGAGAGAGAAAGGGAGAGAGATAGAAAAGAGATAGATAGGAATGCAGGGAGAGAAATGAATTACCGAGGCTGAGAAGGAATTAGGGTTCAGTTCGCATATCTTACGGGGGTACAGATCCGATGGTCCGACAATACTCCAAGCGTTGAAGCGGTAATGTGAAAAATTGTCTCTGTAACATCGTTTCCTGAGCGCCTAACACAAAAATGTCTAATATTTAATTTATTTCTATTTCAGTTATTTCAGAAAATTCATTGCATTATCATAAACGTCTCTCTGACAGAATACGAAGCAACGACATAAGGAAAAGGACAGGCATGACTGAAGTGGAAGTGGTGTGGTCACGTGTGTAGGCTTCATCTGACGTGGGACCCAAGGATGGGAAAGAGGATCATGGGCAGACCAGGAAGGAGGCAGGAGAGGGATCCGAGCATCTAACTGCAGAACAACCTGGAGACAGCTGGAAAAAAGGAGGACAGTTTAAAATATGCTAGGAGCTATGAACAATACTGAGAGGGCTTAAGACTTAAAATAAAAGTGACTAGGTCTAATTCTTGCTAGGAGTAACTTCCCTAGTAAGTAGCGAAGGAAGCTAGCCCTGTGCATGCAGGAGTCCCTTGCCCTAATGGGATTCTGTGGGCCACGTCACATTCGTTACATTACTTTAATAGGCCTGTATATATCTTTTTTGGGTAATTGATTAACTAGCGGACTTACTCATGTTAATTATGTAGGTCTGTGCGGCTTACAGCTGTTTCGGTGCTTCATCACACCATCCTCAGAGCCTACTAGATCTCGGCGTCATCTCGAACTTCTCTGCCTGTTGTGTGGGTGCGTTTTATTGTTGAAAAGTGTTGAAAAGTGGAGTCAAATAGTGTGTGTGTACTGAAATTGATTTATCTATTTATTATTTATTTATTTATTCTGGTGTAGTTAAGGCCATCAGGCCTTCTCTTCCACAACACCAGGAATACAAATACAATAACAGAAATAAAAAGGAAAAAAAAAACACTATAAACGAAGTAAAGTCACACAAAAATTTACACAGGTAGCAGTCACACAAACTTTAAATGAGTGATTAAGTATAATTTATTGTATCCTAATTAACTAACATAAACAAGAAACTTGCGATTTTAATCTGGAGTAAAAAAAAACACAAATCAACACTTCTAGTAATATATAAAAAGCATTAAACAAGACAAAATTTTCCAATTTAATTTTGAATTGTGATAAAGTCCGGCAGTCCCTGACATCATTAGGTAGCGAATTCCAGAGACGAGGTATTTCTACAGTGTAGGAGGATGAGTATTGATCTGTATGTTGAGAATTTGATCAGACGCCGAGATCTAGTAGGCTCTGAGGATGGTGTGATGAAGCACCGAAACAGCTGTAAGCCGCACAGACTTACATAATTAACACGAGTAAGTCCGCTAGTTAATCAATTACTTATATTCAAGTGTTAAAAGTAGTGTACGCAAAATTCAAAGTGGAATATCTTTTTTGTTTTCTAAAATTTCTTTCATAATTTTAATCCTACAGAATATACTTGTACCCCTTCTCTACCTCAAAAGTTACTGAGTCAGAATTCAACTATTTAGTTTAATATTCTAATTATGAAGGACTGAGATGATGACACCTGCAATGGAAACAAGAAGGTATTATCCATACTAAATTTAACAGTCTCCATAGCTCTTTAGCGGTGTTCTATCATTCGGAAGTAATCCTTAATGATCCTTCGCATTGGTTGGTTTTCGTCATCCCGCAGGATAGGTTAGACACACGGGAAACTGTACTCTGACCACAACACCAGGAATACAAATACAATAACAGAAATAAAAAGAAAAAAAAACACTATAAACGAAGTAAAATCACACAAAAATTTACACAGGTAGCAGTCACACAAACTTTAAATGAGTGATTAAGTATAATTAATTGTATCCTAATTAACTAACATAAACAAGAAACTTGCGATTTTAATCTGGAGTAAAAAAAACACAAATCAACACTTCTAGCAATATCTAAAAAGCATTAAACAAGACAAAATTTTCCAATTTAATTTTGAATTGTGATAAAGTCCGGCAGTCCCTGGCATCATTAGGTAGCGAATTCCAGAGACGAGGTATTTCTACAGTGTAGGAGGATGAGTATTGATCTGTATGTTGAGAATTTGATCAAACGCCGAGATCTAGTAGGCTCTGAGGATGGTGTGATGAAGCACCGAAACAGCTGTAAGCCGCACAGACTTACATAATTAACACGAGTAAGTCCGCTAGTTAATCAATTACTTACATTCAAGTGTTAAAAGTAGTGTACGCAAAATTCAAAGTGGAATATCTTTTTTGTTTTCTAAAATTTCTTTCATAATTTTAATCCTACAGAATATACTTTTACACCTTCTCTACCTCAAAAGTTACTGAGTCAGAATTCAACTATTTAGTTTAATATTCTAATTATGAAGGACTGAGATGATGACACCTGCAATGGAAATAAGAAGGTATTATCCATACTAAATTTAAGAGCCTCTATAGCTCTTTAGCGGTATTCTATAATTCGGAAGTAATCCTTAATGATCCTTCGCATTGGCTGGTTTTGGTCATCCTGCAGGATAGGTTAGACACACGGGAAATTGTACTCTGAAGACACAAACATATCCTCCTTCCTGTCTTGATTAATATACAACTGTCACTGGTAACGTAATGCATTATTCCGCCACACGCAGACTACAGCAAAAAAAGAAAATATTTATTTCCAGAAGGCGTGTCGCTAGATACACGTCTGCTACGGCACAAAGAAATATCTCTGTCGCATCAGTGAGAGAGGAACTTTTTCTACATAGGTAGCCTACAATATGTTTCAAAAGTGCAAAAATATTGTAAATTTTATTAGTAACAACAATGTAATTTATTCGTCACAACAATAATTCCTTTCTACAATTCACCTTAAACGCTCTCGTCAACAATTGGATCTTCACTCAACACAGTATTCGTTATAGCACTCCACCGACGACAATGACAATTTACTTGGACTATTACGCACAACAATGAACTGTTAATCTTAACTAATATTTACAAAGCACTATTTACAAATCAGAACTACCAGTTCTCAGTTCACAGTTCTTCTATCTCAGTCACTCGAGTTCACAGTATCTCGAACCACAGACCTTCAGAGACAGTTCACTGTACTCGAACTCGGGTCCCTCCAACTGCGGTCCACTGCACTCGAACTCTGGTCCCTCCAACTGCGGTCCACTGCACTCGAACTCAGGCCTTCGGATGCTGACGCAGATGCGGACGCACACTCGAGTCGAACTCCGGCTGGCTTGCTTGCTCTGGCTTACTCACTGACTGAATAACTGAAAACTCTGAAACTGCCGTCGTTCCTTCGCGACCGTAATTTATAACCACAGCGACGTAACCTCGAAGGTTCCACCCGTCTCTAGAGATGGCATTCCAGAGAAATCCAGGGCTCTCTCCTCTCTACCAGCACCAGATGCGCGCGCAAACTCGTCGCGTGACGTAATACACCCTCTCTCTTCTCTCCACCGCGCGACGTCACTCAATGTTCCGTGGAGCCTGTGCGATCTGCTTTCATGCGGGACGCTGGTCGTGAGTTCGATTCTCACGTCGCTGTCACAATATATTATCAGATTATGACGAGTAATATACAGACGTGGACAAATTATTAGACTAAATTGATTATATGTGCAACAAAGCTGTATTTATCGGCAGAAATAATGAACAAAAATGTATTTTGCACAGAAATAATCAACAGTAATCTCACGAGAGGTTTTGATTTTATCGATAAATCTGCGAGTGGAACACGAGCAGATTCCTCTAGAGAAAATCAAAACTCGAGTGGGATTTAATTCACTATTACACGATTAGAAGAAAGTATATAAAGATTATAAGTAACAAAGTACTCCAATACAATAAAATATTAATTGACTTACGAAAATAAACCTGTCTTCAAATGTTATTATTGCACCAATTACGCTAGATGGCAGTTGTGCCAACTATGGAATCTTCATTGAACTCTGTAGACGGTTACTAGTCAAGAAAGCTTTGTTGATTCAGTTTCATTTTTATTAAGACAGTTGCATTCCACTTCAATTATCCGAATCCCAGTAATCAACGTCACTTGACAGATGATTTTCAATAAATCTTAATATTAAACAATCTCTGATACGTGACTATCCATAATATCATATAGCAGAAGCTATAACATAACCTAACTAATATACACAAGTGTTAGAAAAGTTTTAATTAACGACGACGACATAAAAAATAAACATGAATAATTTTAAAAGGAATAATTATTGAATGTACAATTTTCAAATTTGAATGTGGTTGGTAGTTCAATTGATATTATATTGGACGTATGCGTAATAGAAGTGGAACTCGTTGATTTAGGCCTACATGGTGTATTCAACTTATTCAGGATTTCAGAATGAATAATTTTAAAAGGAATAATTATTGAATGTACAATTTTCAAATTTGAATGTGGTTGGTGGTTCAATTGATATTATATTGGACGTGTGCGTAATAGAAGTGGAACTCGTTGATTTAGGCCTACATGGTGTATTCAACTTATTCAGAATTTCCGAATGAATAATTTTAAAAGGAATAATTATTGAATGTACAATTTTCAAATTTGAATGTGGTTGGCGGTTCAATTGATATTATATTGGACGTGTGCGTAATAGAAGAGGAACTCGTTGATTTAGGCCTACATGGTGTATTCAACCTATTCAGGATTTACGAATGGTGCTCTTCATTTATTTGTAAATCGGATTTCAGAAGATGGATAGGTATGATCAGTGATTTTGATTAATTCTTGTTCTTGAATGCCAATGCGAGTCATATTTGAAACTGCTGTGCATCGACTGGAGTGGTTTGTAATTGTATACATATTTTTGACGTCCAGACCAGCGCAGTTTCAAATGTTGGCAAACAAAGAAACAAATGCTAGGGACGCGATAAAATTAAACAAATGCTAGGGACGCGATAAAATTAAACAAATGCTAGGGACGCGATAAAATTGTGCGATAAGCAGCCATGATTGGTCGAAATACGTCCTTTCGTACCGTTTTATTGGTCAAAAGTAGTATGACGTAGTAAGAGTGTAATAGTCAACAGAAAATTGAGTCGTGAGGTCACTGATATTTTGTGAACATTTCCTTATTCTTTATTAACACGTTGATTTAGTCAGGGATGCTGGAAACCAAAGTTCGACACTTTCTTTGAATATCAGCATCATTTGGCCAGATATCAGACAGTGCTAAAATGTGTCCATGTTTTGTTGTAAGCCTCTTTTTGTTCACTTTCTTCTTCAGTATAGATCACAGATTTTCAATTTCGTTCATGTCCGGTCTTCTTGCAGGCCATGGGAGAACAGACTGTTGAATATCTTCTGCAGTATATAATTAAAACACCAGTAATACCAACACAGCCAGACATACTATACTTAACCATTGAAAAAATATACCAGAAGATGTAAACAATCATATTTACAACAATAGAGACTCTGTGAATTATACTGACAGTTGATATGACGAATTATATTGTTCCCAAGAAAAAAGGTTTTGGGCTAATAATTTGTCCACGTCTGTAGAGTTTAAGTAAGACGAAAATTCCTGTGATTTTTCTCCTGAGAAAAATATTTTTAGACTTACAGCAGAAATATGTAACAATACATGGTGTTCTCTCTTATTCTTCTTCTTCTGTCATTATGTACAGGGACGTCATTTTATTTTGAATACAATTTTTATTGTATCTGAGTTTTTGAATGACTTCACTCCCATCCCCTCTATTACTAAACTTCCAATCGTCCTCCACACAGAACTAAAACCGCGTATGCAGTCAAAGTCGCCTTACGGTCATAGTAAACAGTATTGAGGTAGTGAGTATAGTACGTTCCAGAAATATGTTCGCGATTTCCCGTGACGAAAGAGCTTTCAATATTGAATCATATTTTCGCACAGGTACTGGCGTCAGTTTGCCTATGTCGCATCCCGGTTTCCCCCATCCGCTTCTGCTCGCCCCTCTGTAAAGGCTAGTGACTGGGCTGTCTTAGCTTTTTTCTGAAAACTTAATTTCTGTTAGGAATTGGACGTCTACGTAATATTATACAACTGTTTAAAGTAACTTAAATAAAAGGGCCTCCTTAAGTAATTAACTGTCACGTGATTTCCCCCCTTTCTACGACCCTGCGACAAAACAACTTGGACGGACATTGGATAGCATGTCTGAGTAATTTTATCTTTTCTGATCGGGCAGAAATTAAGATTGAATTTACAACACGTAAAGTACTCTTTAATAGAATAGGTACAGAATTATTTCAAAATGAGTTACTAGTACGAAGGACGAAACTGGTAATTGGAATTAGGTACAATAGTCTACAGTGCGATTATATGCACAAACGAACTGAAGCCTGTATCGAAATGAACGACCACTATTTTCAAAACTGTGTTTAAATATACATATTATGATTATTTTTCAATTTAACTTCATTCTCTATATTGTACGCTAATGTGCTGTAGACAGTATAATATACACTGCATAATGAATACGTCCGAATGGATAGCTATGTTCGTGAGTAAAGACACTTATTGTTAGTACAGTACTGTATTTTGATTAAACAAAACCTAATAAAATTATCAAACTCAAAATCGCGATATTTCCTAGTTTACGTAAATGGATGAACTACTTTTCTTCCCTCCTATACCTTGTAGAGTGACTGGTTTGTATTTTACGCCAGTATCATCGAACTCCAGTCGTGGGAGGAGGTAGCAAACGGTGTTTCCGGTTCTCAATCGTTAATCCAAAGGAATAATCAGGTTAATATTAGAAATGTTAGTAAAAATAAAATGATGTCCCTATAGAATGTTATCTGTTGCATTACCATTCTATGCTTTGACGTTAATCTCTCTTTTCCCATATGAATAAAAGACCCTCACTGCTTTTAACAGAAGTTCAGTTGTTATATTCAATATTTTCGTAGTTACGTATAATTCGTGGTCGCAGTCCTTCTCTGTTTAGAATGCAATTGACATGAACTAATGCCTTCAAGCGATCTTAACAGACTGCAAAGAGATCAAGCCAGACGATGAAAACCAACTTGTCTTCCAGACGTTGTTTGAAGCTAGCATCGAGGTAATTAATTATTTACACGAGAAAGTTTCGAAGGAAATTGGTTTCTTTTTTACCTCGACAGTTACTCTTACAAACACTGCACATGCGGAATAAGGAAAAACGAGAAATTTCTCTGCTAAAAATTATACCGATCTTTCTTCTGTTTTCATTTTCCTCAGTCATTTGTTGTTTCCATAGTGATGTTTCTTCGTTTTTTTTATTAATTTTATTTGTTTTCTCCTTCACCACCCACTCTTTTTATATTCTTATAATGTATTTTACCAATGATGTAATTTATGCTTTCGAAATAAAAACTGTTCTGATGATTTCCAATCCACCTACATCTAACAGACATATTTCTGCTGACTTCACTGAAAGTTAGGATGAACTGTAATAAACAATCTCCGCTTTGAATTTTATGAGAACCAGAAATTCCCAATAAATTCAATACTACGTTGAAAAATAACCCGGAAAGTCACAAGAAATAAACCTTATGCAAGAGGTGAAGTTTACAACGTAAAGCAACAATCTTCTTGAGTACTGGCATTAAGCAGCAATGCTAGCTGTTGACAGCGCGAAATACATTACACGAAGTAAAAAAAGACTCTGAACTTTCACTCCTTCTAGTACCTCTTTAAATCAGAGCACACTCTCTTTTATAGGCATCTGAAATAATGTTTATTTTATCACGATACTGTAAAGTTTCGAAGTAAAATTTTTAACCGTCTTATTAAAATAATGACTCCGTACTCTTCTTTTGCTGAAATGTTGTACATTTTCTATTACTAAACTGATATTCTTTAAACAACTTCGCTCGAAATGTAGGCCTAATCACAATTAGTGAAATAGCCTAAATGAATTCCAAAACTCAGTCAAGGCTACTTAGACGTCACTTTCAAGTAATGGTTACTGAATGCATAGCTTGTACAATACGTTTGTGCGAGATCGTGCGTATTTGCTTGGTTTCCGCATAAAACCAATCCGCGGAAAGTCTAAAATTCCACATTCAGTATTCCCAACCTAACACACATAACAATTTCCTACCGCTTACGTGACATATTGATTTTACTGCTTTAGGCTTTTAACATATTATTTTTAGAGACGTTCAATATAGTAATAATTATAAATTGGAAACTTACCACTGCAATTTCACCTAAATTACACTGTTAATTATTGTTTTTAAATATTTGCAAAAATTAAGTAAACTCTACTACTCCACTGAAGTTATTGCATTCCTGATGCAAGTAACATTAAGGAAGCCGTGAAAAATTAAACTTGCCGATGTTATTACTGCAATATGTTATATAAATAATATTGTTAAAATATTAAAATGAAAAATAAATCATTATATAACCTTACCGTTTGTTTTAAGTTCGCATTTATAGCCTGGGGAGAAAAAAAGAAAGACGTATATCACGGCCTGCTAGAGTACAGTAAACACAGAAACCATTTTAAAGCAACAATGTTGAAGATAGATATTTTTGTTTTGCAAATTTGCCGTCATTGAACAGAAACCAAGATGGAGATTTCATTGCAACTAATTAGAAATTCCTTTTTCAGGCATGTAATAAACGATCTTCGCACAAAATAATGTACGATACATGAGCGGTATGTTTTCTTTCAATTCTCGGAAATTAAAAAAGCTCAACTACGTTTCGCTTTTTCAAACGTTTCCTCGAACATGAAAACTTCAACATACCGCTCTTGTAACGCATATTACTACTGTGATAGGCCTAATCATTCATGGTAGCACACACAATTATTACATGTTGATGGAAGAATCCCTCACGTTCATTTCTCTTCTGGTTTCCTATCATTGCAATTTTACCATCTCTCCAAGCATGCAGTCTTTGATTCTCGTCTTTCAAGAAGAGACATGTAGCTATACTGGGTGTAAGGAGTATAAGTGTCATCCTTTTCACAGTCTTTGGGAAAGGTCTACTTACTTACTTACTTACTTACTTACTTACTTACTGGCTTTTAAGGAACCCGGAGGTTCATTGCCGCCCTCACATAAGCCCGCCATTGGTCCCTATCCGGAGCAAGATTAATCCAGTCTCTATCATCATATCCCACCTCCCTCAAATACATTTTAATATTATCTTCCCATCTACGTCTCGGCCTCCCCAAAGATCTTTTTCCCTCCGGCCTCCCAACTAACAATTCTATATGCATTTCTGAATTCGCCCATACGTGCTACATGCCCTACCCACCTCAAACGTCTGGATTTAATGTTCCTAATTATGTCAGGTGAAGAATACAATGCGTGCAGTTCTGCATTGTGTAACTTTCTCCATTCTCCTGTAACTTCATCCCTCTTAGCCCCAAATATTTTCCTAAGCACCTTATTCTCAAACACCCTTAACCTGTGTTCCTATCTCAAAGTGAGAGTCCAAGTTTCACAACCATAAAGAACAACCGGTAATATAACTGTTTTATAAATTCTAACTTTCAGATTTTTTGACAGCAGACTGGATGATAAAAGCTTCTCAACCGAATAATAACAGGCATTTCCCATATTTATTCTGTGTTTAATTTCCTCCCGAGTATCATTTATATTTGTTACTGTTGCTCCTAGGTATTTGAATTTTTCCACCTCTGCAAAGAATAAATTTCCAATTTTTATATTTCCATTTCGTACAATATTCTCGTCACGAGACATAATCATATACTTTGTCTTTTCGGGATTTACTTCCAAACCTATTTCTTTACTTGCTTCAAGAAAATTTTCCGTGTTTTCCCTAATCGTTTGTGTATTTTTTCCTAACATATTCACGTCATCCGCATAGACAAGCAGCTGATGTAACCCGTTCAATTCCAAACCCTCTCTGTTATCCTGGACTTTCCTAATGGCATACTCTAGAGCAAAGTTAAAAAGTAAAGTTGGGAAAGGTCTACAGATTTAAAAAATGTCCTTACAACATAGGGTCAAAACTTGAAAGTTTTCCCAGAAAAAAAATATTTCTTTCCTTATTTTATTTGCGTTATACTACTTATATCGTTAGTAAAAATACGAAAACAATTTCATCAGTAGATATATCTAGCAAAGAGTTAATAGTAGTTCAAATAAATATTTGTGTGTTCCATTACGTTTTCGTGAAATTAAATAATAATGCATGCTTAAATTTGTTAATATTCCGGCGTGAGAGATGTGGCAACGTGTTCAGCAGGATTCATGCAGCTGACAGTAGTCTACACAGACGTACAGATCAGCTGAGTTCAAGCTCCCTGTCCAAGAGTCAAAGAACAATATGAAATATACAGACACACGAAAACACACCCCAACGAAATTCTCAACACACAACTCAATTTCAGAACACACACACTCTTTGACTCTACACTATCCCACACGAGCACACCCTCACAGGAAACAAAACAAGAGGCGCCAAGACCAACAACGACCAGTTCTGAGGATGACCCATAAAAGTTCGAAACATGTAAACAAGGTACGTTAGAATTTAACACAAGAAAGTCTTATCATACATATTCCGGATCAATGTTGTTAAATATAATGTAAATTGAACATGATGTTGTCCACACCTGTGGAGTAGTGGTTAGCGCGTCTGGCCGCGAAACCAGGTGGCCCGGGTTCGATTCCCGGTCGGGGCAAGTTATTTGGTTGAGGTTTTTTCCGGGGTTTTCCCTCAACCCAATATGAGCAAATGCTGGGTAACTTTCGGTGCTGGACTCCGGACTCATTTCACCGGCATTATCACCTTCATCTCATTCAGACGCTAAATAACCTAGATGTTGATAAAGCGTCGTAAAATAAGCTACTAAACATGATGTTCTATTAACGAGATTCAGAGTTTGTATTTGCTGCTCCTTTCATGTAAACAATTGCCTTGTACGCCCCTGGATTAGAACAGAGCATCTGTTTTGTACCGGTATGTCTATACCCGCTTGAGCTGTACTGTGTACTTTTAAACCCCCTTCTTCCCATCCAGTAACGTCTAATATTGTAAACTTTAATAATTAGTTAAATATTGCAATTTGTAAAAAATTGTGAGGACATTTTTTCTTCCTTATGACATGAATAAACATCAGTTAAGATAACGGCACAACCTGTGTTTTGCATTCAATTTTAAATTGTCTCTCTTTTTTTTTTTTTTTTTCGTTGTTGGTAACTCTATAGCATCTATTATATGCTTTATGGTTGTGCTAACAGATGGCGTTACTTGTCAACAAAGTGACGCTGAAACATTCATACAAATTTCCAGACTCTAGACACACAGGGAATTCCTCTTCTTCAAGAAACATTCACCGAGAGCCGAGCCCGGGAATCGAAACCGGGACCTCCTGAACTGGAAGCCAGCATGCTGACCAACATACCACGGAGGCAGTGAATTGTCTCTCTTGTATGTGAAAAACATCTCTTATGCAGACCGGGTCATAAGTCACCGTACCCATAGATATTTCTTACTTACTTACCTAATCTAATAGGTCTGTGTGACCTACATCATTGTCTAAGAAGAGTTGAATACGTCTCCAGGTCCTTTGTGGCATTTTACGTAACTGCTGTGGTGATATGTCTGCAAAGGCAGCTGTCATAGCGTCTTTCAGTTCGTCATTTGTTTGATACTATCTAGCAGCCAGTAATGAAAGCTCGCTTTTCCCAAGCTAACAATGTTGCTTTTCTTGGAGGAGGCTTTCCAAATCTCCTGTCAAACTGTGTCATAATTTGTTGCATTGTCTGCTCCGTGTGCTGCCTGTCGTGGACCCAAACATTCGCAACCAACCGCTCTTCAAGGGAATAATTACTCGTATCTGCCATCTTGCTCACAATTCCACTACCGTTATTCAACTGTTATTGTCACTGCTACCAAATGTTTTGGTCATTGTTATCAACTGTCTTTCAGTGTTGCCACATCCTCTTGTCGTCAGATTTAGTAATTGAGACAGGGAGATCAAAAACCCACAACTCCAGTTTTTGATAAAATTGAGTTAAGGGCTGGATGATGCTTTTCAGTTTGTCACGCATGCGTGGAAGGCAAGAATACACTAATATCGACATTCATCTGCATTCTGGGGGCTGTTTTAAAACTCTTGGAAGTCAGAACTCCACTTACTCCATGGAATAAGAGAGTTTTTGCATTCCAAGATTAATTTCCCGGTAGGTGGCAACACTATCGCTCAATCAGCTGAGTAAAGTGATACGGTATTCAGAATCACACAAAAATCTATGAAATCCATGTAAGTAAGACTATGAAAGGCACAATTAGAATTCAGCATTGCCATTGAAAGAAGAAAGCAAAAGAACTTGCAAAATTTTATGCAGTTTATTTCTGAGGAAAGTAGGATGAATTACCAAACTCTGTTTGCGGACAGTAATATTCTAGAATCTAGATGCACAGGAAGAACATGAGAATGAGAGAAAAAACAATCTGTAACATGAATTAGACTGTGTTAACATTTTAATATTGTTTGTGGTTTTTTGTATATTTTGATGTGCTTTGTGGTAATTTGTGATTTTCTGTCTCATATATTTGAAATTAAAAAAATGTAGCAATGTTAATCTTAATAATAAACTTTCATTTTCTCGTATATTCCAATGTTTCATAAGGGAATTATGATATATTTATATTTTTTCTTCATGTGACTCATATTTATTCACTTTTCTTAATTCATACGCTGTGGAAATCAGAAAACCACCAACTCCAGCAACGTCTATTCAAATTTTAGCGTAATGTAATGCAAAAATTTAGGTTTTCAAGTATTTAATTAATAAATAATGTAATTTTACACAATATTAATAGATAATGTATAATATTTAAAGTTAGTAAGACGGATGATAAGTTCTTCTCTCTCCTATAAAATTTGGTTTATTGGAATTAAGGAGTTTTTGATTTCCCTGTCTCAATTAGTAATTCTAGAGTATGTTGTTGTTGTTTAGTCAACTGTACGAAGACAGGTCTGAACCTCACAAGTGATATCAATAAAGTACCACTTATGAGGCAACTACATCGGAGATAATGGGATAGGACGACCAGTTCCTTCCCCCCTCCATCGCGTACATCGCCGATTAGGTACATATTACACTAATTAGACTTCAGATGCACACAAACAATTGTTCTTTCTCTGACGTATATCGTCATGTGAGATGTACAGGGACATCATTTTATTTTTACTTCAATTTTTATTGTACCCGAGTTTTTTAATGTACTTCACTCCCACCCCTTCCACTAATAAAGTTCAACCGTCCTCCACACAGATCCAAGACCGCATATACAGTCATAGTAGCCTTATGGTCATAGTAAACAGTATGTTCCAAAAATATGTTCGGGTTTTTCAGTGACGAAAGAACTTTCAATATTGAATCATTTTCGCACAGGTACTGTCGACCATTTGCCTACGTCGTATCCCGGTTTCCCCCACCAGATTTTGTTCGCCAGCTAGTGGCTGGGCTGTCTTAGCTCTTTTCTGAGAACATTAATTTCTGTTAGGAATTGGACGTCTACGTAATATTATACAACTGTTTAAAATAACTTAAATAGAAGGGCCTCGTTAAGTAATTAACTGTCACGTGATTTCCTTTCTACGACCCTACCACATAACCACTTGGACGGACAGTTGATAGTATGTCTGAGTAATTTTATCTTTTCCAATCGGGCCGAAGTGAAGATTGAATTTACAGTAAGTAAGGTACTCTTTTATATACTAGGTACAGAATTATTTCAACATGAGTTACTAGTACGAAGGACGAAACTGGTAATTGGGATTAGGTACAATAGTCTATAGTGCGATAATATGCACATTACAACAGAAACCTGTATCGAAATGAACGGCCACCATTTTCAAAAATGTGTTTAAATATCCATATTATGATTATTTTTCAATTTAACTTCATTCCCTATAGAGTACGCTAATGTGCTGTAGACAGTATAATATACACTGCATAATGAACACGTTCGCATGGATAACTCAATTCGTGAGTAAAAACACTCATTGTTAATACTGTACTGTATTTTGATTAAACAAAAACCTGATGAAAATGATCAAACTCAAAATCGCGATATTTCCTAGTTTACGTAAATGGATGAACTACTATTCTTCCCTCCTATACCTAGTAAAGTGATTTGTTTGTATATTACGCCAGTATCATCAAACTCCAGTCGTGGAAGGGGTATCAAACGGCGATGATCCAAAGGTATAGCCATGTTAATATTAAAAATGTTGGTAAAAATAAAATGATGTCCCTGTACATAGTGTCTGATAATAAATGTAGTCCTACATATTAGCCAGAACCTCAGAGGATTATTATTATTATTATTATTATTATTATTATTATTATTATTATTATTATTATTATTATTATTATTATTATGTTAGTTGGGAGCCGGAGGGAAAAAGATATTGGAGACGCAGAGACGTACATGCGAGAATAATATTAAAATGGATTTGAGAGAGGTGGGATATGATGGTAAGGACTGGATTAATCTTGCATATGATAGGAATCGATGGCGGGCTTATGTGAGGGCAGCAATGAACCTGCGGCTTCCTTAAAAGTAATTCGTATGTTGTTATTATTATTATTATTATTATTATTATTATTATTATTATTATTATTATTATTATTGTTTTATTATTACTTTTAAGTTTCTTTTATCAGTCTCTTGCGTGTTTCATTCCTGTTATTTGAAGATTTCTGTTGAGAAGGCAGGAAGGACCGTCATACAAAATCAAGAGCAATGTTTCAAAACACGATTCCTTGTGAGCCTGTCAACGCTGTTGGTGTATTTGAAATTGGCAGCTCCAAAGGGAGTAGACAACTCCCAATGTCCCTCAATTCATCGCACATCATTCCATACAGACAACGACAGAAGCGTCGGCCTCCAAAGTTCAGCAGCATGCTCCCCGCTCCTTCCCTCACGACATTCGTCTTCGCGATACAAAATCAGACACTTCGACTGAATACTGAATCTCTGTTCGTTTAAAGCTATTTCATCTAAACCGACTTCTCCAGTACTTTATTTACTTGTCTCCGCATGATTTATTGTTTGTGTAACAAAAAGGAACAGGATATGGAGTTCAGCGTATGGCAAACGGATTTAGTTCAGACTCTAAAATAATGTTAATCGCGTTAAAAATGTTAACGTGCTTTTTAATATTAATTGACCAACACTACAGTAACTTATCTAAATAACTGAAAGAATGACTGTGGCAAATATATATATATATATATATATATATATATATATATATATATATATATTTATTTATTTATTTATTTATTTATTCTGGTGTAGTTAAGGCCATCAGGCCTTCTCTTCCACAACACCAGGAATACAAATACAATAATAGAAATAAACAGAAAAAAATATACTATATACAAAGTAAAGCTACACAAGAAATAAAGAGAGAGAGAGATAAAAACACTATAAACAAAGTAAAGCCAAAAAAAATTCCCACAGGTTGCAGTCACACAAACTTTAAATGAGTGATTAAGTATCATAATTAATTGTATCATAACTAATTAACTAACATAAACAAGAAACTTGCAATTTTAATCTAGATTAAAAAAGAAAAAGGAAAAAAAAAACACAAATCAATACTACTAGATATACCTAAAAAAACATTAACTAAGACAAAATTTTCCAATTTAATTTTGAATTGTGATAAAGGCCGGCAGTCCCTCGTCATTAGGTACCGAATTCCAGAGGCGAGGTATTTCTACACTTCCACATATGCAGAACATATCGCAAATGAAACCACACCTACAGAGACATCAACACAGACATGGAAATTCTACACTACAACCAAAAAGACAGAAACTAAACATACTAGAACAATACGAAATACACAGACACACAAAAACACATCCAAATGAAATTCTCAACACACAACTCAATTTCAGAGCACATACATACTCTTTGACTCCACATTACACTACGAAAACACACCCTCACAGGAACCAAAACAAAAGACGCCAAGACCAGCAACAACCAGTTCTGAAGATAGCCAACAGCAGGCCGAAACATGTTAACAAGGTAACAAAAATTTAAAACGTGAAAGACACATAAAACGTTTTTCGAAATTATATTCCTTCAACGCTTGGCTGTCTTTTAGGAAACTTGTATTTATTGAAAATCTTGAGAAAAGCTTCTTTGATTCAGAGGAAATAAAATCATAGAAGTGCTTTTCTTTTACGGATTTCAGGTCTCCACTACTAAATATGAATCTTTTTACTTGATATTCTGCATCACTGTCTTCTGAAGTCAAGATTAGGCCTATATTTGCCATTTTTTCTTAATGTATACTGGAACTTCTTCATAAAAAATGCAATTGATGCACTTTCTGGAGATAAGTACCATAAGTGGTTTCCAAATTTTTCTACTGCAGTTCATTGCCGCCCTCACATAAGCCCGCCATTGGTCCCTATCCTAAGCAAGATTAATCCAGTCTCTACCATCATATCCCACCTCCCTAAAATCCATTTTAATACTATTTTCCCATCTACGTCTCGGACTCCCCAAAGGTCTTTACCCCTCCGGCCTCCCAACTAACACTCTATATTATCCATTTCTGGATTCGCCCATACGTGCTACATGTCCTGCCCATCTCAAACGTCTGGATTTTATGTTCCTAATTACGTCAGGTGAAGTATACAATGCGTGCAGCTCTGCGTTGTGTAACTTTCTCCATTCTCCTGTAACTTCATCCCTCTTAGCCCCAAATATTTTTCTAAGCATCTTATCCTCAAACACACTTAACCTATGTTCCTCTCTCAAAGTGAGAGTCCAAGTTTCACAACCATAAAGAACAACCGGTAATATAACTTTTATCAATTCTAACTTTCAGATTTTTTGATAGCAGACGGGATGATACCGTAAAAGCTTCTCAACCGAATAATGACGGGAATTTCCCATATTTATTCTGTGTTTAATATCCTCCCGAGTATCATTTATATTTGCTACTATTACTCCCATGTATTTGAATTTTTCCACCTCTTCAAAGGATAAGTCCCCAATTTTTATATTTAATAATAATAATAATAATAATAATAATAATAATAATAATAATAATAATAATAATATAGTCGGCCTGGGTAGCGTAGTCGGTAAAACATGAAACTGGTAAATGGGTAAAATTTCTACACATTCATACGTAAAATTAAATGGAGATCCGGAATGTGCCATAGGGTGCCATTTAAAAAATAAAGTTTACTGTCACACCCTGTATGGCTGAATAACTTTTTTCTAACACTGATACCATATTGTATGGTTTATCTCAAACAGCTTTTGTGTAAAACCTCTTTTTGTAAAATTAAAATTTAAGAAGTTGTGAATAATACTCCATACTTTTTAACACTCTATATTTCTTATGTGTATTATATTTAAGAGCGAATGTAATTTACCATACCTGTTGAATTAGGTAATTGGTGATTTTAATTTTGAAAGACGTTACCGTCCGACAGGTTCTAATATCGGCAGGAAGAAGATTCCAGGTTCGAGAGCTGTAGATTGTGAATGATTGATTACATCCGGATGAGGCTTACAGTATTGTCGGGCCATTACGGTAATTGAAATTGGTTCAGCCTATTGCATGAGGGCTACAAAAGTACCAAAGTCTTCATTCTCGTGCCGTTGGGGAAGGGATGCCGATTAAGAAAGCCCATGCCAAGAGGAGTAGGAATAATAGCATGGAGCATGAGATGAAACATCTGGTGCCACCCGGTGCGATTGCAGTTTACTCTCCAGAGGTTGCCCCCCGCTAAGCTACTCTGCACAAAGTGGTTCGTTTTGTAGGGAATTCAAGCCTCTCTCTTGTTGAACTTACTCAGGAGACAAAGAACGTTAAGCGATTGCAAAGGATATAAACACATCTACAAGCCTAAAGCAGGCTTATATTTTATGGAATACGAGTACATGTCATTAACTGCAGACACTACACATTTCACAACTTAGATGTAAGGTTTAGGATAATGAAAAACCCTAAATGCTATTTTTACACGGTCGTGTTTTTATTGTATTTGTTCTTGTTAAGCCCTGAAAGTTAGAATTCCCACATAGAAACTTGTTGCCAGGGAAATATATTGTAGGTCTATTTGCAATTTTAGAAATATGATAATGCAAAATAGCATAGTACTAACTTCTCCAAGAAAAAAAAAATGTGTAATAGTATATCGAAATGATACCCGTCCAAAAAATTTAGATTTAAGATATCGACATCCTAATCAATTCAAATGAACAAAAAAGAAAATGTAAATTAATGTTAGAAAAATACATACTTACTTACTTACTGGCTTTTAAGGAACCCGGAGGTTCATTGCCGCCCTCACATAAACCCGCCATTGGTCCCTATCCTGAGCAAGATTAATCCAGTCTCTATCATCATATCCCACCTCCTTCAAATCCATTTTAATATTATCTTCCCATCTACGTCTCGGCCTCCCCAAAGGTCTTTTCCCCCTCTTGCCTCCCAACTAAAACTCTATATGCATTTCTGGATTCGTCCATACGTGCTACACGCCCTGCCCATCTCAAACGTCTGGATTTAATGTTCCTAATTATGTCAGGTGAAGAATACAATGCGTGCAGCTCTGCGTTGTGTAACTTTCTCCATTCTCCTGTAACTTCATCCCTTTTAGCCCCAAATATTTTCCTAAGAACCTTATTCTCAAAAACCCTCAATCGCTGTTCCTCTCTCGAAGTGAAAGTCCAAGTTTCACAGCCATACAGAACAACCGGTAATATAACTGTTTTATAAAGTCTAACTTTCAGATTTTTTGACAGCAGACTAAATGACAAAATTTCTCAACCGAATAATAACTGGCATTTCCCATATTTATTATGCGTTTAATTTCCTCTCGAGTGTCATTTATATTTGTTACTGTTGCTCCAAGATATTTTAATTTCTCCTCCTCTTCGAAGTATAAATCTCCATACATAAAAAATACGTAATGAAATTTAAAAAAAAAATAATATTCTGCGACAAGATGTGGTAGCTATCTAAACGATACAAATTTATTGAAAATAAATAATATACATTGAATATTATAAAGATAAATAGAGATGGTGATTGATGATATTAAATGAAGATTTTAAAATTGTTCATACAATTGTCTGAAGAGTCTTTTCAGGAACCTTTAATTTTCTCAGGATCTCCAATGTAAATTTGGGAATTGTTCCTCGCGCACCAAACCTAAGTCCAATAACATTCCAATCTTGAATATTATATTCATGACTGAGATCATCACAGCATGGAAGGTAAATAGCGCGTTTCTCTTCATGTACCTGCTTTGGTTGATCTTCATTAATTTCGAACCTTACAGTGGGGTCAAGAATGACACCAGTTTTTTTATCTCGGTCAATTATTATGACGTCAGCACGCCGTGTAGATCCTTCCATTGAACTTCCTCATATACTTCGTATTCACCATGTTCCCTTAATCTGTTAGCAATTATTGAGCGGACTGTGTTGTCTGTCAATTCGCAGTAATTCGCCCTGAGGGCAGAAACCTAGCACGTGGGGTAACGTTTCAAGCTCATTGCATCTCCTGCAATGGGTATTGCTAAGGCTTCTACCGGGAAGAGATCTAACTGCGATAACATTGGTGCTCATTTTAATGGCCTCGATCCATTGGCCACAAGACAGACCTTTCTTATTGCTAATCCAGGTGTTACCTTTTTTCCAGTAGAGTAGAATGTAATTTCTTTACCTTTCCCAGGTAATGCGCTCCACTGATGATAAGAAGTGACACGAATTTGTTTACGGATGTTACGTGGATTAATGGTTCCAATATCGTTGACATTAATTGGTAAGTGGTGAAGGCTGTCAGTAATTTCTGCTTGAAGGTTCCTAGTTTGATTAATATAAGGGTTGTCTTCTGTAACTAATTATCTGCAAACATTAAAATGTTGGAGGAAAGCTTCCCACCGTGCTTCAAAAATTCCAAGTCCTCTCAAATTTCGAGGTGCATATAGCATTGCATCGGTACATCTGTCGGCAAGCCAACGATTTCCTTGACAGAACTACGGATAAGTTTATCAATATTATTAAGAAATTTTAATTTAAGATCCTTTAACGGTACACATTGAAATGGACATATAAGCTGAGGCCAAATACATGTATATTGGTTTAAAATGTTTAGTTTTTGATCAGGAATGAGCAAAGGTGATGACACTAGGGGTTAAGACTATTTGTCAATTTATTAATAATTTAAGTAGGCTATAAGTACATTTCAAAGTGGTATTCTGTTTTCGGAATTCGTACTGATCATTTCACGTGATCAAACTAAATACATTTTTTAGATTATGTCTCGTGAATCGTAAACTGTTTAGTCAAAGCAATGAATTTCATGTTGCTAGACAAAATAAATTTTAATATTTGAACATACTAATCCCAATTACCAACGTATTTATTTATTTATTTATTTATTTATTTTGTGTATGTATCTATGTTAGCCACCTGTAATTGGAAGCCTGCTTCTGTTGGTGGTGGATTTAAATAAATAAATAAAAACAGTTCTACTATCGCTGATGATATGCGAGAAACCCAGGAAAAATATATACTATTTCATAAATTATCGAACCATTTAGGAAACACCTCGCAATATAAAGATGAGATGTGGTAAATAAAAAGACACTATTATTATTATTATTATTATTATTATCATCATCATCATCATCATCATTATTATTTCAGTACGTAGAATTATGATTTACCCTCTTTGGTGATATTTGGTATTAGTTGGCAACACTGAAGGGACTTTTAGGAACTACACTTACGTGATCCCTACTATAAGAAAGTTATACATGTCGACTCCCCTTGTGTATAGGAATGGATTCGTTCACCTTGTTCAGTTTATCATATCCATGGCAACTGAAGTCTAATTTTCGTTTCATAAAATCCTTTCATTTCTTTCTATTAATGCATGTTGAATATAGACGTACAATTCAAAATTCTGCATTACAGAGAAGATTTTTTGTCCACATAGAAAGGTCCAGTGACGGTTCTTCTCAATGCATGCACAAAATGTGAAGTTCATCTCGTTATAAGTGACCTCCAAGTGGAAGGGATATTACTAAATATTTCACTTTTCATTTACTGGAATGGTTTAGGAATGTTCAAAGTTTGTTTTATAAGTTTTGAGAGGTATCCTCCGTTGCCGTATGTTACTATGCTAGCTTTCAAATCCATGATTCGCGGGTTCAAACCGGGTCTGTAGCACTTGGTTTAAAAGAGTTGTAAAATTCTAAGGAATCTCCTCGGAAAAAGAAATAAAACGGGGAAGTCTGTGTCATAGATTTACAGCACGTAAAACAAATCCAGGGCTTTAAACAAATTTATCAATCATTTCTCGCTTACAGAGAGATTTTATGGTAGGACAATGAACCCATACTAATGGCCTGATTTTTCACACGCTTTTTCCAGTGTCCGCATCACATGTAACTTATATTTTGGAAAGTAGGCGCAACAGGTTATGCTATAATATTTATTTACAACGGTTGAGCTTAATAGTGTGGTATTTCATTACTTTTTCCCTACGCTCTGTGTGCGTATCTCTCGTTCCTTTGACAAGTGACATTTTGTATCTGTGCATGTAACACATTTTCATGAATATTCAAATACAAAATAAATGAAGGTTCTGGTCGATATCAATGTGTTCGTTGTGTGTATCTGACTCTTTCTTCCGAATAAATTGTACATGTAGATAGGAAGAATATTTGGACCAATTACTCCTACAAATTTTATTTATTTATTTTTATTTTAGTTGGTTATTTTACGACGCTTTATCAACAGCTTAGGTTATTTAGCGTCTGAATGAGATGGTGATAATGCCGGTGAAATGAGTCCGGGGTCCAGCACCGAAAGTTACCCAGCATTTGCTCATATTGGGTTGAGGGAAAACCCCAGGAAAAACCTCAACCAGGTAACTTGCCCCAACCGGGACTCGAACCCGGGCCACCTGGTTTCGCGGCCAGACGCGCTGACCGTTACTCCACAGGTGTGGACTACAAATTTTAATAGAGGAAAGGCATGAAGATACGATTTGCACTTTAAATTGCAGAAACTTCACATGTCTGAGTAAATTTTTCAGGAGAAGCATAAAAGCGTTAGAATTGTTGTTTTGGAATCCACTTAAAGCAAAAAGATTCTTCAACTCCCTCTTATTACTATTTAAAATCATCCACAGCTCCATACCCTCTTACCTAGCATCTCGTTTTGTTTACCTTTCACTACCTCGAACCCGGAACATGTACCTTCTCTCTATTCCTCTGCACAGAACATCCTTCTACTCATCATCTTTCAGCATATCGATTCCATGCCTCTGGAATTCTCTCCCTGATCACGTCAGAGACTGTCAGACAATATCAAAATTCAAATTTAAATTTAAAAAAAAAACATTCTAGTTCATGGAATTGCTTGTTGAACACCTGTCAGGTTGCGTAACTTCGGCTTAACCCATGACATATGGTAAATATTGTAACTATGTTGTTGTAAAATTGAAATTAATATGTAATGTATTTATTATTATTATTATTATTATTATTATTATTATTATTATTATTATTATTATTATTATTATTATTATTATCAGTTATCACTATCATCATTGCTATCTCTGTTTTTCTTTCCTTTTCTTCTTGTGTTAGCTCGATGAGACCTCTATAGTGTTCTTTTGACCCTGTTGACCCTCTATAGGGCTTTAATTTAATTTGTATTATTTTCATCAGCGTCTGTATTTCTTTTTTGTATTTATATGTGCTATGTAATAGGGTGGAAGAGAAGGCCTTATGGCTTTAATCCTGTCAGATAAAATAAATAAATACAGTAAATACATATTTTGAAGTGACTATTATTTATTAAAATGCAATTAAAAAGGGTTTCAAGTCATTAGTCTAAGGACAGCAGGTCTAATGGACAGTAGGTCTAATAAAACATGAAGTCTAATGAAAAAGGTCCAATAATAACCCAGGTCTAAAAGAAAAATGTCTAGTGCCTAAATGTCTAAATAAAATTTACGTCTAAAATGTAAATGTCTAAATAAAATTTACGTCTAATGCGTAATTTATAAATAAAATGTGTGTAAAAATCTCAAATAATTTTAATAATACTTACTAAAAAAGTTGATTTTGTTACGATAATGAACGTACGTTTCCTTAGTAACACGGTACCTTGTCAGTTTCAGAATTTTTTTAGCAAAATGAATACATATATTATTAATTCGTCTAAAGGTAAAAAAAATTACAGTTCATAATAATTTCGACTACCACTTAAGATTGAAAAGTAGAACCAGCAATTGTATCTACTGGAGATGTTCACTCAGAGAGCTTGCATTGCTACTTATTTCACCAATGAGTACTTGGATAACATTCAAGTCTATAAAGTATGGAACGTGTTTAATCTTGTATTAAATGGACTCCAAAGAACTATAAATATTGTTGAAGGATGACACTTAAAATTAAAAAAAAATGATTATATCTCATCATGCATATATGTTATAGATTTGTTAGTTACACCCTTATTCCGGGGAAGTCTTCAATAAGAACAATGAGACAAAGGAAATGGGATAATGAAGTCTAGGAAAAGTGAGAAGAAAGGAGAAAGGCTATACAGTAGAATCCTGAAAATGACTGCAGGAAGATATCCTAGGAAACTGTAAAACCATATGTATGCATGTATTTATTTACACTGCAAGTGGGCAAGCACCAGGTGGCAGTGGTATACACAATATAAACAATATAAAATAAAATGATAAACAAATACACAATAAAATCATAAACAGTACACAATAAAATTTACAATACACAATACAATTATATACACAATACAATAGGAATACACAATACAATTTAACACAATAATTACAATTAATATTAAAACATAAATAAAATACCTAATTTTACAATACAATCTACATATGTATAAGCCCTACATAGTTTCAATAGACTTTCACTTTACTCTCATCTCACTCACTGTAGTGGCACTATGACGCATTTCACTGACACTTTAGGATACATTTCACTGACACTCTGTAACACATTTCACTGACACCCTATAACACATTTCACTGACATTATATAAAACACATTTCATTGACACTATAAATTATCACTGATCGGAACTATTCACTGCACTGTAAAACCATAACTTCACTGACTCACCTCACTTCACTGATACAACACTTCAAATAAGTCAAATAATTACACCCTTTTGTATACTTATAAACAGAACTACATTTAAGCTAAACACTTCTAGTCTAAGACCCTCTTAAACGCCATTTTTAAGTAATTTACAATTCAAACCAAGGAAGTAACACGTCAGGCTAAATAAATACATGTCACCTTAAAAAATTAAATGTTAAATGTCACCTTAATTTTAATTTACACTTTATACACAACTTTTTAAATTATTCTTGAATCTCCTTAAGGAAGGACAGCCCTCAAAGACCGCTGCAGGTAGGTCATTCCAATCATTTATAGTTCTATTTAAAAATGAGAATTTATCTACATCCGTTTTCTGTTTCCTGCATTTGATTTTAAAATCATGATCGTTCCTACCATAGTACGTTAGCTTTTCTAACCGAGCCGTTATGTCTACCCATGCTTTCTGACCTAGATGTGCTCTATACAATGATGTTATTCTAGTTTTTCTACGTCTGTTTTCCAAAGTTTCACATTTAAGTTCTTTCATCGTATCGTTTCCATCTTCTCTTTTCCCTTTAACAAATTTAGCTGCCCTATACTGGATTCTTTCTAAGGAATTTATCTGATATATTCTATAGGGATCCCAACATGTAGTTGCGTATTCCATTAACGGTAGTTCCGTATTCCATAAATAATAATAAAAGTAATAATAATAATAATTTATTTATTTATTTATTTACTTATTTATTTATTTATTTATTTATTATTTATTTATTTATTTATTTATTTATTTATTTATTTATTTATTTATTTATTTATTTATTTATTTATTTATTTATTTATTTATTTATTTATTCATTTATTTATTTAGAATATTAATGTGCGAAACAACAGCACAAGGCCAATTACAGTTTAGCACAAGATACAAACAAAACAACAAATGATGATGAAAATGAATGATAGAAATGGCAGTGAGGTGAAAATACAATCAATATAATAGTCTACATTACTCAATTGACCAAAATGCAACAAAATAAATATCACAAATAATATTATTAAAATTAGTTCAGTGAGATAATTAAAATAATGGCGATTAAATAAAATGTATTACAAATGAATTAATGAAATCATATAAATGAAGACAGGAATCATATAATTAATAATGTAAAGTTATGCAAATGACGAGAATAGTATGATACATATCTAACAATGGCATAAATAATACAACTGACATAAAACTCGAAAAGTATTACTACACATTAAATGGATCCAAGTTCAATCCATGCAAATTAGCATATTTAATACATCTGCAGACCGGAGACAGAGATTTAGAATTCCTATTATGAAACAATTTATGAAATCTTAAACCCTTAGCAGGAATACGAAGACTGATATTGCTTATGAAAGATTCACAATCAATATCACCCTTAATGGCTTTACAAAAAAATAAATAATCAAGATCCTGACGTCTGGTAAACAAACTACAGCAATTGAAATATTCGCAATTAGTCTCATAGTTATAATCGGAATTGGATAAAAATCTATAAGAACACAAGGAAATAAATTTTCTTTGAATATTCTCCAATTTAGCCGAGTCAGTGGAAGTAATGGAGTTCCATACAACAGATGCATATTCAAGCTTGGATCTAACCAACGTATAGTATAAAATTAATAAACACATAGGAGTAGAAAAAGAATAAGTTATAGACCTAATTAGACCAAGTATTCTTAACGAATGGGTATAAATATATTGCACATGATCATGAAAATATAATTTTGAATCAAGTAAGACACCAAGACCTCTAATACAATCTTTCTTAGTAATTACGACATTACTAAGAGAATAATTAAATTTTTGGGAAGTAGTTTTCCGTGAGAAGGAAATAACAAAAGTTTTAGATTGATTAATTTTCATTCCATTTTCAACAGACCATTGTAAAATTGAATTAATGTCATTTTGAAGAATTTGACAATCAGCCGAACTATTAATTTTACGAAAGATTTTGAGATCATCTGCAAATAAAAGACAGCTAGAACTTATTCTCTTACTTATATCATTTATAAATAATAAAAATAGGAGAGGTCCCAATAATAATAATAATAATAATAATAATAATAATAATAATAATAATAATAATAATAATAATATCAGATAAGTAAGTAAATAAACAAACAAATAAATAAAGAATATTGATGGCACTCATCCCCATTTGAAGACAAAGTCATCGAAATACTATACGGCGTCGACGTCGACAAATATAGATGGCCAGACCTTTTTCATCCATTCAGAGCTTCTCACTCCTTGTAGGAAATATTCGTAGGTACATGGTTCGTACATTTCAATCTACGACGTAACAGAATTCCCTCTTTCGTGAGATGAGAATCCGTTCGTCTGAATGTAATACGTGTTTGTTCTCTGTTATGAATAATGGTTCATCCCTGACAGAGCATTTATTTCGATTACTTGTGACATTTTAAAGGCCAAAGGAGTAATAAAAAGCATTGGAAGTCTCATTCCTTCCCCTCCGCTCTCCCCCTATGAGGTCATTAGGGACTCCTTCGGGCTCTCAGTTTGCTGCCCTTTTTTGCTCTTTGTAGAACTTGACACAAAGGGGAGAAATCTAATGGGACTTTGTCTGTTTTATTGTCTCTCCTCTTTGAAATTCCATGTAGGCTTGTCCAATTAAGGTTATTTCTAAGTCTTCAGTGCATTTTGTTTTCAGATAGAAAAGCAATTTCAATGAACAATGCGACAATCTCTATGCATAAGAAAGAAACTAACACTTATTTATTACATACGCAATAAATTTCAAGTTATACGTTAAACAAAAATGTTTTAGAGTTGTCTGTTTATCAAAATTACTATTATACATCTTCATGGTTCTGTGTTCGTATTTCTGGCTCGAAAGTAACGTAATATTACTTCCCAAGCGTCTAATACTTTCATGGGTGCGTCTGAAGGAACGCAGAACAATACATTCACTGTCTCTTCTCTTTAGAATCATGCATACTTCTACTCCGAATTATCTGTTATCGCGCTTTCAATTTCTTACAACTCTTCGAAACCGACATCAAGCACTTCTTTCTATCCCTCATCATAGAACGTCTTTATACTCATCTTCCTATACTGTAGAAATGCCTCGCCTCTGGAATTCGTTACCTAATGACGTCAGGGACTGCCGGACTTTATCACAATTCAAAATTAAATTGGAAAATTTTGTCTTAGTTAATGCTTTCAGGTATTGCTAGAAGTATTGATTTCTGTTTTTTTCTCTTTTAATCTAGATTAAAACTGCAAGTTTCTTGTTTATGTCAGTTAATTAGTTAGGATACAATTATTTATGATACTTAATCACTCATTTAAAGTTTGTGTGACTGCAACCTGTGTATATTTTTGTGTGACTTTACTTTGTTTATAGTGTTTTTTTCTCTCTCTCTCTCTCTCTCTCTCTCTCTCTCTCTCTCTTTATTTCTGGTGTAGATTTACTTTGTATATAGTGTATTTTTTTCTGTTTATTTCTATTGTATTTGTATTCCTGGTGTTGTGGAAGAGAAGGCCTGATGGCCTTAACTATACCAGAATGAATAAATAAATAAATAAATAAATAAATAAATAAATAAATAAATAAATAAATAAATAAATAAATAAATAAATAAATAAATAAATAAATAAATAAATAAATAAATAAAATAATAGTACTTCTTATAAGTTACCTATTCACTGTCAATTCTTTTCAGCTTTTAAACTGCACTTAAACATGAATTTTCAATTTAGTTAAATATTTTGTAATAATTATAGACACGAAGACATAATTTTGGGCTTGTGTATATATTTACAAACGATTCTTCACTGCGAATTTCATAGCAGAGACTAAATATTTGCGAACGATTATTAATCCAAAACTTTAACTTAGAATATCGGGTAATATTTATGGTGCAACAATGACACGAAGTATTAAGCAAACAAAAGATGTTTTATAATTTATATATCATTTCTAGTACTTCAAACTATTACCGTGGCGCTGTAGTAATAATTCGATATCAAGTAGTAAATTTCATCAAAGGAAGCGCTTTGCAAACTCATATTTTCAGCAAAATTTGTAAAGATATGGGTTCGTTACACGAAAACATTCTTTATCACACAAAGTAAGACGGTTTTCGTGGGGTAACTTGTTCAAAAGAGTTTCACAGTTAAGAGCAGAATTTTGTAACGGTACAAGCAAGACGAAAATTGAAATATGCAAAACTATTTCCCAATTGTCTTTTTATATTACATTGGCCTTCCTTGTTGATATTTTCGAGCAATTAAACATTTTTAATAGTAGTTTTCAAGGCCAGCATATTAACATAGACATAATAACAGCCATACTTTTATTTACTTGGTTATTTAACGACGCTGCATCAACTATTAAGTTATTTAGCGTGGATGGGATTGGTATAACGAGATGAGGTGGAGGATTCCCTATAGAATACCTGATATTCGTCTTACGGCTGGGGAAAATCTCGGAAAAAACCCAACCAGGTAATCAGCCCAAGCGGGGATCGAACCCGCGCTCGAGCGCAACTCCGGATCAGCAGGCAAGTGGCTTAGCCGACTGAGCTGCGACGATGGCTAAGAGATAGAGATAAAATCAATGGGTTTATAAACGAACTTGATTTCTGGTCAACATCACTTTACAAAAACAAATATAATTTATTCCACTGTAAGTTTATTAAAGAACTCATGGAAAATTTAGCTACGTATGATAGACAATACTGAGTTTGTTTGTTTTTTTTTTTTTAGATATGCAATTAAGTTTCTACAATTTCAAGACATGCCGTTGTTAGCAGAAGAGGAGATGATACTAAGGGATATGCTACTGGAGCTAAATGACAGCTATGAGCAGTATGGAATGAAGATAAATGCCAACAAGACGAAGACCATGGTCATAGGAAGAAAAGTAAAGAAAGTGCACTTGCGAATTCTAAATGAGGCAGTAGAGCAAGTGGACAGCTTCAAATACTTGGGGTGTACTATAAGCAATAACATGAGCTGCTGACACGAAGACAAAAGAAGGATAGCAATGGCAAAGGAAGCTTTTAACAGAAAAAGGAGCATCTTCTGCGGACCTCCGGAGAAAGAACTAAGGAAGGCACTAGTGAAGTGCTTTGTGTGGAGTGTAGCGTTGTATGGACATTATGACGAAGTGAAGAAAAGCGAATAGAAGCATTTGAAATGTGGATATGGAGAAGGATGGGAAGTGTGAAATGGACAGAGTAAGAAACGAAGCTGTGTTGGAAAGAGTGCATGAAGAAAGAGTGATAGTAAAACTGATCAGGAAGAGGAAAAGGAATTGGTTGGGTCAATGGCTGAGAAAAAATTGCCTCCTGAAGGCTGCACTGGAAGGAATGATGAACGGGAGAAGAATTCGGAGTAGAAAAGATATCAGATAATAGACGAGATTAAGATATATGGATCATATGAAGAAACAAAGAGGAAGGCAGAAAATAGCAACGATTGGAGAAAGCTGGGTTTGCATTGAAAGACCTCCTCTTGGGCAGAGCAATGAATGAATGAATGACTTAATACAACACAGAAATATTGACGAAGCGTTGTTGAATTTCATGAATTCTCGTACAGAATAGAAGGTATCTTTGCGACAAAACTTGTTTCTAAGACTATACCTACTGTTGGAATATTTAAACTGACTTTTTTCGAAGAGCATAGAGCAGTTTCGGATCAAAATAATAGAAGAATCCCTTGAGTTTGCAAAAGTACTAATTCTTGAATTGTTTATAATATTTACGACCTCGTATTTATGCAAAATAAGTTTCTCGTCTATGATTACCATCAAAACAAGAGTGAGAAATCTTCCTGAACTTGAAAACATCATTGTATGTATGGAATCTATTTTCTGAAAAGCAGGCACATTTATCACAATTATTATTTAATTTATGACTATGAGAAACCTTCTCTTTTCTTATGTCCAAAGTTGTTTCTAAATACAAAATAAATGTGAATGTTAACAAGCACATTCGATGACAGGCCGAAGTTTAACATCTGAGTTACGGCGGAGGTCGTTTAATAATTGGTGTCTTCCACAAAAAGGCAAAGGAGTGGTAACTTACAGTGAAGATCCAAAAAACAACTCTTGGATTAGTAATAGAATAGGGATATCATCCTCAGAGTGGACCAATGCCATAAAGATGTCCACAAACATCGCAGCAGTACGATCGGTGCCAGGTCGTTCCTTTCAAGATCAAAACTGTCGCCATCCAGGATGCAGCGAAGTAGAAACCCTTGGACATGTTTTGGGTTATTGCTCTAAAGGAGAACTACTGAGGAATAATCGTCACCATAAAGTGAGAAGCTCCATCGCAACCACTCTTCGGAAGGCAAAGTGGGAGGTTTACGAAGAAGTGCACTGCTTGGCTGAGAATGGGTCAACGAGAAGAGCAGACATTATAGCCATCGATCGCCGGAATCAAAGAAGCCTCATTCTTGACCCCACTGTCCGTTTTGAGAAGGATGATCAACAAGCCAGTAACGTTAACGATGAAAAGAAGTCTATTTACAACCCATGTATTCCTCACTTCAGTGAGAGATACAAAATGAATATTAAGGGAACCAGGTAGTGATTGGGAGGTTAAAAATCCGATTTTTTATTTTGTTTCGAAAAGAGGTAAAAAAACTTGTTTTAAAACAATATAAATATTGTGGGGGTATTTCTACAGATAAGCCCTTTAAATGGCCTCCTTAAATTTGGCGGTGTATGTAATTCATACATCTTTCTTTTTTTAAATGCTGTTTTCCATAAGTTGACATTTTTCAAACTTAAGTGTATTTTTCTCTAAAACTACTGAATCAGTTTATATGAAATTTTTACAGTGTTTTCTGCAGCCTATGTTATACATAGTAGACCTATGGGTTTAAGAACATCACACACATAACACGAGAAAAAAATATATGCACTAAAAAAAATTGCAAAAGATGTTAAACGAAGTTCAATATTTTTTTCTGTTTCACTAGAAGTGAAATATTTAACTAAATTTTACTTCAAAATTTACAATGTATATTACTTGGTAACTTAAAAAAATACAAGGTTTATGAGTGAAGATTGTAGCGAGTAATATGCACCTGAAGAATGAGGTACACTTAGCAAAGTGGGAAAACAGGTTATCAGACGGCCTTTTGGGTTTGAAACTAATTAGTTGTCTTATATGCCACTGAATTCAGAATGATTGATTGTATAAGCCTGGAAATTTTTATTCCACTCTGAGCACTAAAAGCCTATATATTGAACTAAACTTTTGTACTGAAATTGTTTAATCTCATGGGCATCACTACCCAGTCCCCTTAATACATGGGAAGTGAAAGGACTTCTTTTTGGCGCTAGGGGAACTTCATTCAAGTTAACCAAAAACCTTCTCCTTTCTCTTAAATTTTCTAATGAGGATATTAACAAAATTTGTCTAGTGGTATTGAGAGATTCATTATCCATTTTACACAATCACTTGTATAATACTATGTAATTTTTTTTACTTCATTTCATTACTCTTCAATGTATTTTCATCTCCTGTTTCTCCGAAATCGAATTGTACTTTATTTTTAAATTTATCATTGTTCCGTATTCTCTCCGCAATCATATTGTATTTTTCATTTAACCTCTGCTTTGTATTCTGCATCCTAGTGGTCAGCCGTAGATTTCGGCCAGATGTCCCAAATTGTGGAATTTGTGTGATCTCGCGACCTCCCTCAGTTTCTTACACATCCTCCCAAAAGGTCACGACCCCCACTTTGGGAACCACTGATCTAACGTTATCAATATCAGATTCATCTACTGAAATAGTAACGTACAGTCACAAATTGTAGTCAGTAAATTATAGATTTCTATTAAACAGCAAATAAATAATTTATTTTATTTTAATAAAATTATTTCTGTAATTATTTCTGTTGCTGATCATTATTAACATCTTCATCTTGTTATTCTTACAAAGCAAATAAATTTTCTTCTACACCCCTTGACCCAATTTAGCGAGTGTTCATAATTTCTGATTCACGGAACCACTAACAATGAATGATCAGTACTAATGATCGTCCAATTTACGCAGTGCTTAGAAGTGATTCAACGACGAAAACAAGTACATTCTCAGTAATGGCTTTTTAAGAACATTGTCTAGTAGTTAATGGGCAGCCTACATTTTAAAAGGATTGTTAAGAAAATTTCTATCGAAAACTCGTTAAAACTTTTTACAAGAATACTTTTACTTTTTAATTTAAAGTTGTTTTGATTTCTCAACAGTGTTTGAAGAAAACAAGATTAATAAAGTATGATAGAGTCAAAAGTACAGTACAGATATATAGAAAAGGTATATTCATCAAAATATGAACTTCAAGCACTTTGACATTATCAGCCAAATGGCTTGCTCTTCAATTTCAATACCTGAGACGAACTTGAGTACTGCTGAATTTGAGTAACCTTTAATAGTACATTATGCAACGAGCCTATAATGATAGTAATTAAGACGCGAGTATGTTTGTTTATGAAACGAGCGCGAGTTTCATAATTTTCATACGAGCGTCTTCATTACCATTATAGGCAAGTTTCATACGACTTTTTATGCTCGACCATATTTCTAACTTGAAATTATTCAGAAGTCGTATCTGGCTGAAGATCGGAAGTGACCTTGTGCATAGCTCGTAAATTGTGAGATGTGCGCAGACGCGAGAGTATTGATTTTTTCCGAGGAACAATAATGTCATTGACTTTGATGTAATCTAGAGAATAACATGAATTAATTTTGATATAACCTGGAAATTGATTTAGAATTGAAAAACGAGATGACAAATTGAATTTATTTGAATATTATTTACAATTAACGCTAATTATTATAGTAACAGAACATAACCTTCTGCGACAGTATTGGATTTCCAGCCTCAGTGACGTTTCCCTCGTTGTCTTTCGATTGCATATCCGAGAATAATCGAAAACCTGAACTTTAACGAATAGGTGTACTTTAATGAGGTCCATTAAAGGTCTGCTACCAGGTGTATAATTACTACATTTCGGCATAATCAAGCATAAAATATATTTTCTTACAAATTACTTTTAGAGAACCCGGAGGTTTATTTCTGCCCTCACATAAGCCCGTCATCGGTCCCTATGCTGAGCAAGATTAATCCAGTCCCTAATATCATATCCTTCTCCCTCAAATCCATTTTAATATTATTCTTCCATCTGCGTCTCGGCCTCCCAAAAGGTATTTTCCCACAGGTCTTTCAACTAACATTATATAGGCTACATGTCCTGCCCATCTCAAACGTCTAGATTCATAATTATGTCAGATGAAGAATACAATGCGTGCAGTTCTACGTTGTGCAACTTTCTCCATTCTTCTGTAACTTCATCCATCTTACCCCATAATATTTTTCTAACCACCTTATTTTCGAACATCCTTAACCTCTGTTCCTCTTATTGCATGCAATTGCGCATGACGCATTCCCGGTAGTGTTGCCACTACTTTATTTACAACCCATTCTTTATTCATTCATTTTTCTTATTCGCTGTTATTTACAACATGACGTCACTACTTCCTACTACACAAAAATGTGACATTTTAGCCATTTCTAGTACGTCCAGTGACGATGTAGCGACGTCAATAATAATAATAATAATAATAATAATAATAATAATAATAATAATAATAATAATAATGCAATTAAAACAAAACTTTTAGAAATTCATGGTAGGCATATTATTTTGAAGACATTATTACAAAAACAGCCCTAGTCTCTTTTAATGAAATTGAGTTAAAGATACATTTGCTACTATTTCAAGTGTTTATAGACTCCAAAAATGATCCATGTCAGGTACAATAGCCACAAGGATAAACGCCAGTTGTACGGAAAGAGCCGACATGTGTTGTTCTATTTATTTGTATTACAAATCAATATTTTATTACATTAAACTACTTAAGTATTTAAAAGACAGATAAAATTATAATATATAATACACTGGTCAAAAAAAGTTAAGCATATTTCCAGTTTACCCTATAATACCTGATATTTATGTTTCTTTTGGTTTTATGTGGCACGTATTATGTTTACTAATTCAAATTCTTTCATTTGTTTTATTCTGCATCACTAGGTAACGTCCAAATCACGGCTAGTAAACAAAGCCTGTAATTCGAGCAAAGTTCAATCAGTGTCGTTTTGCTTCATAGTGCTTCATAGTGCAGTAAACAAAGTCTGTAATTCGAGCGAAGTTCAATCAGTGTCGTTTTGCTTCATAGTGCAGTACAATGGCTCGGAACACCCTTACAATGGCAGACCGCATCAAAATCATCACTTTGATGGAACAAAACATGAGACAAGTTGATGTTGCTAACATCCTTCATGTGAATCAGAGTATTGTGTCCAGACTGTGGAGAAAGTTCCAGGAAACCTAGTCAATAGCAGATCGACCTCGCGAGGGCCGTCCACGCAAAACAACACCAGGTCAGGACCGGTATGTAAGGTTATCTGCACGTAGGAACCCTATAGCCTCAGCTACAACTCTGCGCCATGACCTGCGCGAAGCCACTGGTGTTGTTGTAAGTAGCCAAACTGTGCGCAATAGACCTCATGACATAGGGTTGTATGCTCGAAGACCACTCAAGACTCCAGCACTCCGTCCACATCACAGGGGTGCTCGTGCAAGATGGGCTAGAGCACATGAGAATTGGACTCGAGACCAATGGACCAGAAATTTATTCTCAGACGAAGTGAGAATGGGCCTACACCCTGACAATAACTCTATTCGCGTATGGAGACGAACAGGGGAACGAAATCATCCCTCAATGACCGTGGAACGTCACCAACAGTTTGGTGGTTCAATCTTGTTTTGGGCAGGTGTCATGTTTGGCCGCCGCACACCACTGGTTTCAATAGAGGGAAACATGACTGCTGCCGTGTATGAGAACAACATCCTCCAACCCATAGTAAGTGGTCTTGCAGAGACTTTAGGAGAAGGGTTCACTCTACAGGACGATAATGCTCGGCCTCATCGTGCTCATAGTGTGCAGCGGTATCTGGTAGAGCATGGGATCCGAAGAATGGATTGGCCAGCATGCTCACTGGATATGAACTGCATAGAGCATGCATGGAGCTTTCTCAGGAGAGCCATTTCCAATCGTCCACATCACCCATTAACGATTCAAGAACTCAGGAATGCTGCCTTGGAAGAATGGGACAATTTGCCTCAGGAGAGCTTAGATGCGTTGGTACTGAGTATGCCCCGTCACATACAAGAGTGCCTCAGGGTTCGTGGAGGACCAACACGTTATTAAACAGGGCACTGAAAGCACCATTTCCTTTTCTTTGATGATGTACGAATTTCAACTTCCCTTATCTTTTCCGTTGTTTCCAAACAATGCAACTTTTTCATTTCATATTGAGTCCATTGTTAACAAATAGTGTATTTCTACTTTTAAGTTTATTCTGTGGAACCAAGAAACCCAATTATAATTTATCTATTTTATTTTAATTATTAAAAACCGTTATATGCCTAATTATGCTTAACTTTTTTGACCAGTGTAATAACATTGATACTGTTCAAGAATTTAAACATTTTGGTTGTATAATTGACAAAGATGGTGGAGCCTTTGAGGATGTAAAGAACAGAATAAAAATGTATATGTTGCATTTGTCCAGTTGTACCCAATATGGAAATCTTATATTATATCTAGATCTACAAAAATTAAAATCTTAACAGTAATGTGAAATCAGTCTTATTATATAGTTGTGAGACATGGAAAGCTGCAAACATTTGTTAATAGATGTTTACGAAGAATTTTAAAAATTAGATGGCCAGATATAATCACAAACTCAGAACTATGGAAGATAACAAATCAGAAAGAAATGACAATAGAAATCAAAAGACGAAAGTGGAATTCGATAGGGCACACAATCAGGAAAGGAGATGGAGCAGTAGAAAGAATGGCTTTGGATTGGAACCCCCAGGGTAGTAGAACAAGAGGAAGGCCAAAAAATACATGGAAGAGAACAGTTTTGGAGGAAATTGCTAGGGAGGGGAAAACATGGAGCGAAGTGAAGAAGTTGGCTACAAATAGGGTCCGATGGAGGGAATTTGCGAATGCTCCTCATGAAGAGGTACAGGAGTTTGATGGATTGATTGATTTGACTTAAGTAATTATATTCAAAATGCAACGATATCACTATCCAAAATCAATAAATTTAATTGGATAGGGCACACAATCAGGAAAGGAGATGGAGCAGTAGAAAGAATGGCTTTGGATTGGAATCACCAGGGTAGCAGAACAAGAGGAAGGCCAAAAAATACATGGAAGAGAACAGTTTTGGAGGAAATTGCTACGGAGGGGAAAACATGGAGCGAAGTGAAGAAGTTGGCTACAAATAGGGTCCGATGGAGGGAATTTGCGAATGCCCTATGCTCCTCATGAAGAGGTACAGGAGTTTGATGGATTGATTGATTTGACTTAAGTAATTATATTCAAAATGCAACGATATCACTATCCAAAATCAATAAATTTAATTGGATAGGGCACACAATCAGGAAAGGAGATGGAGCAGTAGAAAGAATGGCTTTGGAATGGAACCCCCAAGGTAGTAGGACAAGAGGAAGGCCAAAAAATACATGGAAGAGAACAGTTTTGGAGGAAATTGCTACGGAGGGGAAAACATGGAGCGAAGTGAAGAAGTTGGCTACAAATAGGGTCCGATGGAGGGAATTTGCGAATGCCCTATGCTCCTCATGAAGAGGTACAGGAGTTTGATGGATTGATTGATTTGACTTAAGTAATTATATTCAAAATGCAACGATATCACTATCCAAAATCAATAAATTTAATTGGATAGGGCACACAATCAGGAAAGGAGATGGAGCAGTAGAAAGAATGGCTTTGGAATGGAACCCCCAAGGTAGTAGGACAAGAGGAAGGCCAAAAAATACATGGAAGAGAACAGTTTTGGAGGAAATTGCTACGGAGGGGAAAACATGGAGCGAAGTGAAGAAGTTGGCTACAAATAGGGTCCGATGGAGGGAATTTGCGAATGCCCTATGCTCCTCATGAAGAGGTACAGGAGTTTGATGGATTGATTGATTTGACTTAAGTAATTATATTCAAAATGCAACGATATCACTATCCAAAATCAATAAATTTAATTGGATAGGGCACACAATCAGGAAAGGAGATGGAGCAGTAGAAAGAATGGCTTTGGAATGGAACCCCCAAGGTAGTAGGACAAGAGGAAGGCCAAAAAATACATGGAAGAGAACAGTTTTGGAGGAAATTGCTAGGGAGGGGAAAACATGGAGCGAAGTGAAGAAGATGGCTACAAATAGGGTCCGATGGAGGGAATTTGCGAATGCCCTATGCTCCTCATGAAGAGGTACAGGAGTTTGATGGATTGATTGATTTGACTTAAGTAATTATATTCAAAATGCAACGATATCACTATCCAAAATCAATAAATTTAATTGGATAGGGCACACAATCAGGAAAGGAGATGGAGCAGTAGAAAGAATGGCTTTGGATTGGAATCACCAGGGTAGCAGAACAAGAGGAAGGCCAAAAAATACATGGAAGAGAATAGTTTTGGAGGAAATTGCTAGGGAGGGGAAAACATGGAGCGAAGTGAAGAAGATGGCTACAAATAGGGTCCGATAGAGGGAATATGCGAATGCCCTATGCTCCTCATGAAGAGGTACAGGAGTTTGATGGATTGATTGATTTGACTTAAGTAATTATATTCAAAATGGAACGATATCACTATCCAAAATCAATAAATTTAAAGGAAATCAGTGCAAAAATAATAATATATATTCACCTGAATAAACCAAATAACAAGAATAGATTCTACGTTCTCTTGAAAAATAGCAATTTTGACAAGGGTTGTTTTTGTAATACTATTTTAATTTGAAATGCAATTAAAAATGTTGTAACTAAAGCCCATATTAAAAGCCATTAATCAATTTGGGATAAATGTTTATGTATGAGGTCCTTTGAATGAAATGTACGTGAGAGTTTATAGTAAAGAAAAGGAAGGAATTAAATTAGTTAAGCGCTGGATAAACTTGTTGGTTTCAATTACACGATCATGTCTTGAATATACACGGCTGAATAACCGCGATATCTGGCATGCGAAATGTTAGAGAGAAACAAAGCAGGAAAAGAATGATCGTATCTTGTTCGTATTTCATTCTATTTACGTTAAAGTCAATTTTAATCTAACAACACTTTAATCAGATTTCCGGCATTTCCCCGTACCTGTTACAAAAAGATGGATTATATGTGAGCACAAGGAATGTTGCCACCTGTTCGGATAACATTTTCTCGCCTTCTTTCGCATATATAGCTACGCCGTTTGCTCCCAGAACAATCAACGATGCCCAGACCTATTTAAAAGTCAATCTGTTTGCTAATGAGAAAACGAGGGCTCATGATACCTTCTCAACAAGCGAACTTTCTTTCAATTTCGTGTTGTACCCGCTGGACCTCTTAATTTTTACGACAACATTATAGAGTCTTAAAGGTGTTCTAATTACAGGTGCTTAAAGTTCATTACAAACAGGGCTTCACAAAATGTTTCAATTTCTAAACATAGACATATATGTGGTATGGCCACTTTGTTAACACTTCTATTACAGTATTAGAACTAATGAATATCTGAGTTAGTACAAATACATTAGCACTTAATGTTAGTAAAACAAGTGAAATAATAGTACATTATGCAACGAGCCTATAATGATAGTAATTAAGACGCGAGTATGTATGTTTATGAAACGAGCGCAAGCGAGTTTCATAATTTTCATACGAGCGTCTTAATTACCATTATAGGCAAGTTTCATATGACTTTTTATGCTCGACCATATTTCTAACTTGAAATAATTCAGAACTATTCATTTTATTCGCATCTGACTGAAGATCGGAAGTGACCTTGTGCATAGCTCGTGAATTGTGAGATGTGCGCAGACGCGAAAGCATTGATTTTTTTTTTTCGAGGAACAATAATGTCATTGACCTTGATATAATTTAGAGATTAACATGAACTAATTTTGATATAACCTGGAAATTGATTTAGAATTGAAAAACGGGATGACAAATTGAATTTATTTGAATATTATTTACAATTAACGCTAATTATTATAGTAACAGAACATAATCTTCTGCGACAGTATTGGATTTCCAGCCTCCGTGACGTTTCCCTCGTTGTCTTTCGATTGCATATCCGAGAATAATCGAAAACCTGAACTTTAACAAATAGGTGTACTTTAATGAGGTCCATTAAAGGTCTGCTACCAGGTGTATAATTACTACATTTCGGCATGGTCGAGCATAAAATTTATTACACATAATATCGCTCCTCTCAGTTTTCTTCAATATTACATGAAATGGAATTGATTTCAAAGAATCTGTAAGCACAAATTTCCTTGATTTGGAAATGGATAGTCTCTCACATTAAAGGATTAGCCTCTATTACCCCAAATTGAGCTCTGCCTGTTATATTTATATATACATACAAGAATTTTTTTTATTTTTAACGTTTGTAACTATAACGTGAAAAGAAGCAGAAAATTCACATCACTGAAAATTTTGGTACGTAGTTGAGTTCGAATACTTGTTTATTTTCCAAAAGTAATTATTCAGTCTTATACTTACTTACTGGCTTTTAAGGAACCCGGAGGTTCATTGTCGCCCTCAAATAAGCCCGCCATTGGTCCCTATCCTGACCAAGATCAATCCAGTCTCTATCATCATATCGCACCACCCTCAAATCCATTTTAATATCATTTTCCCATCTACGTCTCGGCCTCACCAAAGATCTTTTTCCCTCCGGTCTCCCAACTAACACTCTATATTCATTTCTGGATTCGCCAATACGTGCTACATACCCTGCTCATCTCAAACGTTTGAATTTAATGTTCCTAATTATGTCAGGTGAAGAATACAGTGGGTGCAGTTCTGTGTTGTGTAACTTTCACCATTCTCCTGTAACTTCATCCCTCTTAGCCCAAAATATTTTCCCAAACACCTTATTCTCAAGCACTCTTAACCTATGTTACTCTCTAAAAGTGAGAGTCCAAGTTTCACAACCATAAAGAACAACCGGTAATATAACTGTTTTATAAATTCTAAGTTTCACATTTTTTGACAGCGGACTGGATAATAAAACCTTCTCAACCGAATAATAACAGGCATTTCCCATATTTATAATTGTTTACTACAGTTTAAATAATAATAATAATAATAATAATAATAATAATAATAATAATAATAATAATAAACAAAGTTTTGTAGTTATGAGTGAACATTGTAATTGGGTTAGCTTGGTAAGAGTTCACATACAGTAAATAAATAAATAAATAAACATATAAATAAATAAATAAAACTAATTAAATAAATAATTTCCACGCTTATGTTTAACATTCAGGAGGGTGTAACTTGCTAAATTTAAAAAATATGATATATGTTTATATTAACTTTTTTCATCACAATGATGTAAGAAATCAGATTCTAGAGTATGACACAATTTCCATGAATCACCCTTTATAATCTCCATTTCGCTTGAGGATGTAAGTTCACTATCGCTAGTTGAGCTGTGCTTATTATTATTATTATTATTATTATTATTATTATTATTATTATTATTGTTATTATTGTTGTTGTTATTATTATTATTATTATATACATTAAATCCAGACGTTTGAGATGGGCAGGGCATGTAGCACGTATGGGCGAATCCAGAAATGCATATAGAGTGTTAGTTGGGAGACCGGAGGGAAAAAGACCTTTAGGGAGGCCGAGACGTAGATGGGAGGATAATATTAAAATGGATCTGAGGGAGGTGGGGTATGATGATAGAGACTGGATTAATCTTGCACAGGATAGGGACCGCTGGCGGGCTTATGGGAGGGCGGCAATGAACCTTCGGGTTCCTTAAAAGCCATTTGTAAGTAAGTAAGTAAGTAAGTAAGTATATACATGCCATTCAACGTTGGTCTGATTATAATGGTATGAAAATTAATATTTCTAGAACATGCGTTATCTCTTTCTCTAGGAAGACAACTACATTGAAGTTTAACTATTCGCTATCGAATGCCGCCATAATCAGAAAGGACTGTATAAAGGATCTCGGTATATATCTTGATTCTAAATTGTACTTTCATGAACATGTTGTTCATTTATTTAATCATTCACTAAGAATTCTTGGTCTCATTGGGTCTATTACTTATTCCTTTTCCTCTCCTGATACACTACTTACATTATATCATGCTTTAGTAAGGTCTAAGTTAGAATATGCATCTGTTGCGTGGAACTCTATTACTTCAACTGATTCAGCTAAACTAGAAAATATCCAAAGAAATTTCATTTCTCTTTGTGCGTTCAGATTTGTACCTAACTCCTCTTCTTTAAATTATGAACTGTCTAGTAAATATTTTAACTGTACCAGTCTGTATTCGAGACGTCAGGATATTGATTACAATGTCTTTAGTAGTGCTATTAATGGTGTCATTGATTGTGATTCTTTTATACATAACATCTACCTTAGAATTCCCGTGAAAGGTTTTCGTGGTCAAAGAATTTTCTTCACTAAATTATTTAAATCCCTTTCTCCAATAGCCAGGTGTATTAAAAGTGCTAATTTGCAAGATCTGATTTGATTTTACTTATGCATGATATATCCTTACTTGTTATTTAATATCTTTTATTAGATATTGTCATTTATTTTGTTGCATTTGGTGAATGATTAATGTTGACCATTATATTGATTGTATTTCATCTCACCGCCATTTTCTGTCATTATTATTTTTTTTTATTTTGTGCCAAACTGTAATTGGCTTTGTGCTGTTGTTTTGCACATTAATATTCGAAAGAAATAAAATAAATTATTATTATTATTATTATTATTATTATTATTATTATTATTATTATCATCATCATTAACGAATTCTTCAAATAGTTTGCAGTATCAGTTTCGATAATCGAAATATGTTGTGTTGTAATTACAATGATCTCAAATCCCAAACCAGAATATACTCGTCATCTCGTTTAACCTACATACCTACACACAAATAAGTGAATCTATTTTCGAATGTTATCTCTAAACCTATAAATAGCAACATCAATGATTCTGATATATTATATTCAAGAAAAGACGCTGGAGCGAAGCCCTTCTGTCATCAGGCTTCCTTGTCTCAACGTTTTCCAGCCCCCCTCCACACCGACTCGCTTCCCTTCTATCTCGACCAAGTTACCTTTGCGAAGTTCGCTATTTTTATTTTTCTTGTGGTGATAAATTTTACCTCCCAAGAGACACGTTAGTCTTTCTCAGCGGTGAGATTTCCCTTGATGCTCCGCCAGCATCATTGGTTCCCTGCAGTTACTTCTTCGGCATACTTAGCCCATTTCACTGCATATGAAACCGAGGCCTGGTTTCCGTTTCACCACTTTCTTATTACACGAAAGATTAAAAAAATCAATCACGAGTTCTGACGAAAATATACGTTTCTAACATTCATGATTGTGATATTCTGGGCGTCAACAGCGTGATGTAAAGATTAGAGTGAACTTTTCTCCGAAACTGCGTTCAGGCGTGCTTTCGATTCCCGCTGGGACTGATCATTTCAGTTTTTCTCAGGTTTCTCCTCAATATAAGACTATTAATATCGGATAATCCCATGACGAATTCTTGGCCTGTTTTCGCCAAAATATCATCTCACTGCCACCAATTTCATCGTTCTTGCCGATCCATTTCCTCTTGTCTTATTCTTACATTGACATCGTCCTTGCCGATCCATTTACTCTTGTCTTATTCTTCATAAAATTACATTGACATCGCCTTTGCCGATCCATTTCCTCGTCCTATTTTCATAAAATTACATTGACATCGTCCTTGCCGATCCATATTCTCTTGTCTTATTTTTACATTGACATCGTCCTTGCCGATCCATTTACTCTTGTCTTATTCTTCATAAAATTACATTGACATCGCCCTTGTCGATCCATTTCCTCGTCCTATTTTCATAAAATTACATTGACATCGTCCTTGCCGATCCATTTCCTCTTGTCTTATTCTTCATAAAATTACATTGACATCGTTCTTGCCGATCCATTGCTCCTTGTCTTATTTTTAATAAAACTACATTGACATCGTACTTGGCGATCCATGCTCCTTGTCTTATATTTAATAAAACTACATTGACATCGTTCTTGCCGATCCATTGCTCCTTGTCTTATATTTAATAAAACTACATTGACATCGTTCTTGCCGATCCATTGCTCCTTGTCTTATTTTTAATAAAACTACATTGACATCGTTCTTGCCGATCCATTGCTCCTTGTCTTATTTTTAATAAAACTACATTGACATCGTACTTGGCGATCCATTTTATTTACCGAAGTAGTGAACTTATGTTTCTTAAGCCATATGTTAAATATTTACACTTGTATAAATGCAAAAGAAGGATGCACGTCCTTTAATAATGATAATAATCTGAAGCAGAGTCATGTAGAACAATTTCGCAGATTTTTGCGTCGGCTATTCTCATTACACTGGTAACTCCTCGGTTTCGAATTCCTACAGGTCCAACTGGAATTTGTGATGGACAAAGACGGTGTTTAATGGTAGATTTGCTCATGTCATCTTGTGTAGCAATATAATACATTTAAATGTTGCATAACAATAAATATTGAGTATATTTATTATTAATAATAATAATAATATTACTATTATTATTTTATTACAATAAAAAGACGATATTACGTTTACAAAGATAACAATACGTACATGGGAGACACTAACAATTGTTATGAAGGTGATAACGACGTAAATAGAAGTTCATGTCGCAGCAACGTTAATATTATAATTTGAAGTTACAACACAACTTTTAGTACAAAACATGGAAAGTATATTGTATCTTGCTTCGCCTAATGAGGGAGCGATAAGATGACTGGAAGCATTTAAAGAAAGTTCAAACAAAAATGCCTGGCAGAGTTGACGGAATAGGAGTAACGAAACAACTTGTAACATGAACCACCATGTAATATAGAGCAGTATTTTAATTAAAGATGGACGACAGTGCGAGAGGCGAACTTGTGTAACAAAGTTGAGCGCTGCATATTCTGAAGGTTGAACACAGCCAGGAAATTAAAAGCAGACGCTGGTGATACAGCACCTGGAGCTAGTAGGAGGTGTGTTGTGTTCTGAGGCTCCACTTGAATGTAGCGTTGTTTTATGGCGAAAACAATGAAAGGTCACAGTGTCCCATGTTGAGTTATACAGATCAGAGACAAAGTTTGTCAGTGACAATTAAAAGTCTAGTGATAAAAAGAAGAAATGGGAAAATGTTTGAACCACAGACGAAAATTAAAGAGATTCTGACTTCTATGTATAATATAGAGTGAGAAACTCTACTGTAACTGCTTAGTTTCTTACTAATGCATGAACATTGTCTATGCTCAATTTTTTCTGTATCTTCATTCAATTTTTTATTGTATTTTGGAGATTTTTTTTGTCGCTAGGCAATTATGATCTTCTTTTATCCATGACCATAACGAAAAACATGCCTTTACTAAATACTTTTGCGTTTGTAAAGTAGGCTTTTATTCAACATTACTTTATTCCACTAGTGAGATAAAGACTTTACCTCACAGTTTGAACTTTATCTCACAGTTCATTAGTATTTTCCTAGTACCGGGGTACACACGTATACTTTTCCATTCAACTATTACTCAAGAAGTTAATATATTAGTTACTAGATGTCACTACCTCTACTTCTTTATTACCATTCCTTACATACACTCAATCTCCTTCTCTTTTCTATACCTACTACGTCGTAATTTGTGCATTGCATCCATATGTAATATGTATTTTTTTTATTTGTAATAATTTACCTTTTGGGAGACGAGGAGACTTGAACCTGCGAAGTTGGATTTATAGGATTTTATAATTTTATAACAACACGCGTTAGTCAACTAAGCTAAACAGACACGATGATTAATTACGTTTTAATATTCCTCTTAAGTTTACAGAAGTAAAATGTGAAATTATTTTAATCACATTAGTCCCGTGAACACTTCTAAATAATCCCTGAAACTTCAAAATGACGAAAATACACGTTTAACATGAAAAATTATTATTAAAATTATATGATTAATTATAATTTGTTATTTATCCAACGCCTTAGATACCATTCTTCACTAATCATGACCTTCTAGATCATACCTATCTAGTACACGTATCGATTCTAAAATCCATGCCATGATATGTGATTATATGAGGACTTATTTTCAACATATTTTCTTTTATAAAACATAATTTTTCGTTATGATCATGGATAAAATTACGTATGGTACTTGTGAGCGTGATCTTTATTGCGCTCGTGTAATTTAAGCACTCGGCTGACGCCTCGTGCTTAAATCTTTCCACTCGCGCAATAAAGATGCACTTACCTCACAAGTACCATAAATAACTATTTCGAATACACAATTTTAACACTTCCACATCACTAATCATTTGTTAAATTTGTTAAAATAACAACTTTTTAACTTTATTATATTAGTACCGAAATCATTATGGCACTTTACCTTAATAACTAGTTTCAGCGGGAATATAAGGCATTTTTAGATTCATATTGTCATACATTCCCGCCAAAACTATTCATTAAAGTAACATCACAATAGTTTCAATATTAGCACAGTAAAGTTAAAAAGTTGTCAATTTAACAAATTGAACAGATCATTAATTATAATTAGTAATTTCTTTTCTCTTTCATTCTCAGTAATCTGTCATCCTCATGGGACCGCGTAGAATGGGCCATAGCCAGACTGACATATGGAATTTAAATATTAGTATCTCCTCAACTCCTTAAGAGTATAGAATGAATATGTTGGAAGGTAAATCATTGACGAATAAGAAAAATAACAGGATTCTAAAACTGAACCCTGAGGTACACCATAGGTTACGCAAGATCAGAGAATCGATCATTCATAACAACGCACTGCCTATGTTAATTTAAATAACAATGTATTAAATTCGAACATTGACGCTAAAGCGCAACAAATTTAATTTTGAAAACCAAAATGTTTCAGTAATAATTGTTCTCTATGGTGTTCAATCATTAGTGTAGATGGTTGAGCCTTTCGACACAGAGAAGCAAGCATTCGTTCAGAAATGTTTGAGACATAGTGTTCAGAACATAAGAGTGTTATGAGTAAAGAACGCAAATGGGTGCGTACTGAGAGAATACAAGTTTACTACGCAGGCTGCCTTAATGACATCACGAGTGTGGTTGGAGTTGTACCTCTCAGGTACCTTTACTCTCACAACTCACTGGGTAGTGGACGTGATTTCGTAGCATTTATTTACCAGTTCTTTGCTTACTCCCGTAGAATATCTTGTTATTCATCATCTTTTACAGTATCCACCTCGCGTCAATGGAATTCCTTGTCAGAAAGTATTAGGGGCTGCAAGACAATAAACACCTTTAAGAACAGCTTAAAAGATAACCTTCTTAGCATTTCACTCCAATCATACTGATTTAAACTATCACTGACTACATTGTTACTTCTTTCTTTAGACATCATCCTGATTGTGCTGTATTTTCAAAATTGGCTCATAATAATCTCTTTCTATTACCTAATATTATTTGAAATATATTAACATTCTATGTATTTTAGCTTAATTCTGCTACACAGTTTATTTCAGTGTTTAATTAATAGTTCATAGTATTTTGTTGTTTAATTCGTAAATAACTCTTGTATACATGTAACTCTAATCTAAATCAAACTGTTGAATTCTTGTAAGTTCATGCATATGTATATACTCTTTTTGCTGGTTGAATGAAAGAGAAGGCCTTACGGCCTTAACTCTGCCAGCTAAAATAAATCATTATTATTATTATTATTATTATTATTATTATTATTATTATTATTATTATTATTATTATTTCTACACTTGCTGGCACATTTCTTAACTTCCTCTCTTAGTTCTCCACATTCATCCGTACGTCTTCACTTCTTTATCCGTTCATCTCCACTACGTACAGCATTTCTTTACTTCCCATCGTAATTCTTCTCAGTCTTCCGTACTTCTTTACTTAATTTCGCAACATTTATCTACTTTTATATCAAAACATCGGTAAGATATGCTGAAAGCAAATAATTTTCGGTATCTAAAGCTGCAGTTATTTGTTAAGGGTTCGGACCTCGACACTTCTCTACGGACAGTTTTACAGAGAGGAGAATATTTTTATTATCTCTATAAGTCTACTTTCCTTAATTTTATATGTTTTTCGTGTTCCGTAATTTTAAGAATTCATATTGCATATTGCGTTCCGAAATTGACTAAAATAATGATGTATCTTTGTCTCTGCCACATTATGCGTTTTAGAGAGAATTTTTTCGCAATATAAACAGTGCCTAACTGAATATTCTAAGAAGTTCATTTCTCAATCACTGATAAAATACATATATTGCTGTTCATTAAAAAAAAAATGTTATGTTTTATTTAACGACGCTCGCAACTGCAGAGGTTATATCAGCGTCGCCGGATGTGCCGGAATTTTGTCCCGCAGGAGTTCTTTTACATGCCAGTAAATCTACTGACATGAGCCTGTCACATTTAAGCACACTTAAATGTCATCGACCTGGTCCGGGATCGAACCCGCAACCTTGGGCATAGAATGCCAGCGCTATACCAACTCGCCAACCAGGTCGACTGTTCATTTCAATAAATGCAACCATGAAGGAGGGGAAAGTAGTGCAAAGTAAAATAATATATATTTTCTATATGTGCTTAACGTATGCATTCATTGTAAATATGTGTATTATAATGCTGTAACACACTGAATTGTACAGGGACATCATTTTATTTTTACTAACATTTCTAATATTAACCTGCCTATACCTTTGCCTTGAAGGTTGTGAACCGGAAACAACGTTTGCTAACCCCTTCCACGACTGGAGTTCGATGATACTGGCATAATATACAAACAAATCACTTTACTAGGTATAGGCGGAAAGAAAAGTAGTTCATATATTTACGTAAACTGGAAAATATCGCGATTTTTAGTTTGATAATTGTCATTAGGATTTTGTTTAATCAAAATACAGTACAGTATTAACATTAACAATGAGTGTTTTTACTCACGAACTGAGTTTTCCATGCGGACGTATTCATTATGCAGTGTATATTATAATGTCTACAGCACATTAGCGTACAATACAGAGAATGAAGTTAAATTGAAAAATAATCACAACATGGATATTTAAACACATATTTTAAAGTGATGACCGTTCATTTCTATACACGTTTCAGTTCTTTTTTTGTATATTATCGCACATACAATACCATACCTAATTCCAATCACCAGTTTCGTCTTTCGTACTAGTAACTCATGTTGAAATAATTCTGTACCTACTGTACTCTATAAAAGAGTACCTTACGTACTGTAAATTCAATCTTCACTTCTGCCCGATCCGAAAAGATAAAATTACTCAGACATGCTATCTACTGTCCGTCCAAGTGGTTTTGTCGCAGGGTCGTAGAAAGGGGGGAAATCACGTGACAGTTAATTACTTAACGTGGCCCTTTTATTTAAGTTATTTTAAACAGTTGTATAATATTACGTAGACGTCCAATTCCTAACAGAAACTAATCTTTTCAGTAAAGCGCTAAGACAGCCCAGCCACAAAGGGACGGGCAGAAGTGGGTGGGGGAACCGGGATGCGACATAGGCAAACGGACGACAGTACCTGTGCGAGCATATGATTCAATATTGAAAGCGAATATATTTCTGGAACGTACTATACTCACTGTTTATTTACTATGACCGTAAGGCGACTTTGCCTTTATACGCTTGGTTCTGTGTGGAGAACGGTTGGAAGTTTACTAGTAGAGGGGGTGGGAGTGAAGTACATTCAAAATCTCAGGTACAATAAAAATTGAAGTAAAAATAAAATGATGTCCCTGTACATATCGTAAATAAAAGTAGTAACTTAATGTGAACTGTAAACAATAGGTGGTTTAATATTTTAAAGTTCATTCACGAAACACTAGAAATATGTAGCTCAAACGTATCGCCAAGTTAGTTGGGGTTCTGGCTGAAGAGGAAGACAGTACACTGCATTACCTTATGTGCTGCTCAAGGTCATACCTATGGTCGATGTTGCAGTTAACTTACGGTTTACAAACCCCAAATTCGTTCTCTAGTTATGAGTTGTAGTTGAATGCTGTTATATGTATTTCAAATTCAGAATATTTATTTTTTTCTAAAATCGTTCAGTGCCATAAAGATTAAAATTTTTAAAACATTCGTTTCGTTGACCCACCTTTATTTTTGGACAACACTGGACTCGATCTAATTGAAGGCCTCCCCGACCGTGTGGTTAGCACGATGAAGGGTCACTGCAGAGGAGTCCCAGGAGAAGTACAAGACAAGAAACAGTCAATTTAATTGAAAATAGATAAATCTTTAATCACGCAGGAAATCGAACCCTTTGGTTGAAAAGTGTCGCGAGATATATTTATATTGGAATTAAAATGCAACATAACATATGAGTCAAACATAAGTATTCAAAATTAGACTGTACGTTCAGAATTAGCTTAGATTAAAAGTAAAATTTTATTATTATACACATTTCATTCATTTCTTATTCTACCTTTAAGCAGCATTTTCACATTCGAAAAAGACTTACAGATCTCTTAAATATAGAGCTTTTTAATCGTGTCCTAAAGAAAAAAGAGCATTACAAGCTGCGACAGCTGAAACAGCAATGATTTTCTTCTCTTTAACGCTTCATCAGATTCCTCTTTTCTCTACACAGAGCGATTATCCCTCGTCTCTTTCATTTACCATCTCACAGACCAAATTGTCTTTCTTCTCCAGTAGATGGAACATATTATTGTTCTTGGCAACCTGGCTGTGTCCAAGGAACTGTAAAGGCAGTTCGTATAAAAATATATCTGGTTCTCCTCGTACAGTTCTCTTTCGAGTCTTTTGCAATAAATGACAATGTTTTATTTTAGCCTGATTTGGCTTTCGTATCCCAGATAATAACTTTATAAGACGCATGGATAACTTTTTCAACAATAATCGTAAACTACAATAAAAGCTGAAAAATCCTATTATTATTATTATTATTATTATTATTATTATTATTATTATTATTATTATTATTATTATTAGACGGTAATCTTTTACTAATAGACGGTAGTATATTATGCAGACTATTTTGTGGTTTTACAAGTATAGTGAGTAAGCAGAGAAACATAGTGAATCTCCAGTGATTTATATTGGTTGTGCAGGGTGTTGTAGTGAAAGCCCAGTGAGCGTCAAGCAAATTCTGAGAGTTATAGTGGTAGAGAAAAGAGATTAATTTACAGAGAAAGAATGTGAGTTATAGTGAACGTGCTAAAATAGCTTGCAATAGGGTCTATTCTTGCGATTCTGAGTAAGTAGGATTCTACGTAATAGTAAGGATGTAATTGATATGTTTTTATTTGAAGTGTTCTATCAGTGACGAAGTAATAATAATAATAATAATAATAATAATAATAATAATAGTAATAATAATAATAATAATAATAATAATGATTCATTTTAGCTGGCAGAGTTAAGGCCGTAAGGCCTTCTCTTCCACTCAACCAGCAAAAAGTGTATATACATATGCATGAACTTACAAAGAATTCAACAATTTGATTTAGATAAGAGTTACATGTATACAAGAGTTATTTACGAATTAAACAACAAAATACTATGAACTATTAATTAGACACTGAAATAAACTGTGTAGCAGAGTTAAGCGAAAATACATAGAATGTTAATATATTTCAAATAATATTAAATAATAGAAAGAGATTATTATTTTTTTCTATTTATTTATTTATTGTCGCTTTAACTTATAACAAAAGTCATTATGAGACAATTTTGAAAATACAGCACAATCAGGATGATGTCTAAAGAAAAAAGTAACAGTGTAGTCAGTGATAGTTTAAATCAGTATGATTGGAGTGAAATGCTAATAAGGTTATCTTTTATGCTGTTCTTAAAGGTGTTTATTGTCTTGCAGCCCCTAATACTTTGTGACAAGGAATTCCATTGACGCGAGGTGGATATTGTAAAAGATGAGGAATAACAAGATGTTCTATGAAGAGGTATACTTAGCGTGCTACAGATAAGTGATCTGCTATTTACGTCGTGGTTAGAGTATAGATAAGAGAAACGAGACGAAAGGTAATTTGGTGTTGAGGTGTGCAGAATTCGAAAGAGTAAAGACAAAGAGTGTAAAGTTCTGCGTTCTTTAAGTCGGAGCCACGAGAGACTTGCGAAGGACGGTGATATGTGATCATATCGTCGGATGTTGCACACGTATCTGACGCACATATTCTGAGCTCGCTGTAACTTGACTGAGAGTTCAGAACTTAGGTCACTTAACAAAACGTCACAATAATGGAAGTGCGGCATTACTAGGGTTTGTACTAGGGTATGTTTTAGTTGCTGGGGCAAGAAGTTTCTCAAGCGACTCAAACAGTGAATGGAGGAACAGATTTTTTTATCGTTTCTTTAACTTGAAAATTCCAACTTAGATTATTATCGAAAAAGAAGCCAAGATTTTTTACGACATGTGAATAAAGGATTAGCGTGTTGTTAAGGGTAACAACTGAAAGATTACTGTTATTAAGGGAGTTAACTAAACGAAGTGTGTTGTGTCAGTGAAGTGTGTTTGTGTCAGTGAGGTTTTATAGTTTATAGTGGTAGTGCAAAGTATTTGAACAGTGAAATGTTTTTTGAAATGTTAGTAAAATCAGGATAGTGTCAGTGAAATGTGTCATAGTTCCAGTGCATTGAGCGAGTTGACAGCGAAATGAGTGTAGTGTTGAAAGATCTTGTGCAGGTATGAAGATATCATACTCGTGGGTTTTAGTTCGAACTTAGGGTTAAGATGCAAATTAGATTTACTTTGAATGTTATTTTAAGTGATCGGGCTTCATTTAATTTAGGATGCTCCTTGTTAATATTATTATATTATTATTATTATTATTATTATTATTATTATTATTATTATTATTATTATTATTATTATTATTATTATTATTGCGGCTTAGGCGTAATAGATCGACTATTGATCAGATTTTTTGTATTCGACAGATAATGGAGAAAAAATGGGAGTATAAGGTTACAGTACATCAGTTATTCATAGACTTCAAAAAGGCATATGACTCGGTTAAGAGGAAAGTATTATATGATATTCTTATTGAATTTGGTATTCCCAAGAAACTAGTTCGATTAATTAAAATGTGTCTTAGTGAAAAATACAGCAGAGTCCGTATAGGTCAGTTTCTATCTCATGCTTTTCCAATTCACTGCGGGCTAAAGCAGGGAGATGCACTATCACTTTTACTTTTTAACTTCGCTCTAGAATATGCCATTAGGAAAGTTCAGGATTACAGGCAGGGTTTGGAATTGAACGGGTTACATCAGCTTCTTGTCTATGTGGATGACGTGAATATGTTAGGAGAAAATACACAAACGATTAGGGAAAACACGGAA
>NC_091127.1:165870021-165992521 GCF_040183065.1 Periplaneta americana | reverse complement strand
CTTTGTATTGATTATGATATTTTTAAAACATATATACCACACTCTCATGCCTGTGTGGGCGTAAGCTACTATAGGCCTCTGTTGCAGTCAGATATTTCGAAACATTGTACTTCCCGTCGCAAATCGATTCGAAATGAGTTCTATTTCACGTAAGTTTTGGAAGTTGCCTGGTCTCTCTCAAGTATTTTTCACGTAGAGTGGAGCTGTGATTGCTATATAATTGTAATATACGTTACAAGAGCGGTATGTTAACGTTTTCATGGTCGAGGAAAATATTGAAAAAGCGAAACGTAGTTGAGCTTTTTTAATTTCCGAGAACATGAAAACAAACATACCGCTCGTGTATCGTGCATTATTTTGTGCGAAGATCGTTTATTACTTACCTGAAAGACAAATTTCTAATTATTTGCAATGCAATCTCCATGTTGGTTTCTGTTTAATGACGGCAACTTCGGAAAACCAAAATATCTTTTTTCAACATTGTTGCTATAAAATGTTTTCTGTGTTTACTATATTCCAGCAGGCCGTGATATACGTCTGACTTTTTTTTTTCCCCCAGTCTATAAACGCGAACTTAAAACAAACGGTAAGATTATGTAATGATTTATTTTTCATTTCAATATTTTAACAATATTATTTATATAACATATTGCAGTAATAACATCCACATCTGGAATCTTGTTGATTTTTTCACGGCTTCCTTAATGTTACTTGTATCAGGAATGCAATACGTTTCGTGGAGTTGTAGAGTTTACTTAATTTTTGCAAATATTTAAAAACAATAATTAACAGTGCAATTTAGGTGAAATTGTAGTGGTAAGTTTCCAATTTATAATTATTACTATATTGAACGTCTCTAAAAATAATACGTTAGAAGCCTAAAGCAGCAAAATCAATATGTCACTTAAGCGGTAAGAAGAGGGAAATTGTTATGTGTGTTAGGTTGGGAATACTGAATGTGGTACTTCACATTTACCGCGTATTGGTTCTGTGCGGAAAACAAGCAAATACGCACGATCTCGCACAATAGTAATATATGTTACAAGAGCGGTATGTTGACGTTTTCATGTTCGAGGAAAAGATTGAAAAAGCGAAACGTAGTTGAGCTTTTTTAATTTCCGAGAATATGAAAAGAAACATACCGCTCGTGTATCGTACATTATTTTGTGCGAAGATCGTTTATTACATACCTGAAAGACAAATTTGTAATTACTTGCAACGAAATCTCCATGTTGGTTTCTGTTTAATAACGGCAACTTCGGAAAACCAAAATATCTTTCGCCAACATTGTTGCTATAAAATGTTTCCTGTGTTTACTATACTCCAGCAGGCCGTGATATACGTCTGCCTTTTTTCCCCCCAGTCTATAAATGCGAACTTAAAACAAACGGTAAGGTTATGTAATGATTTATTTTTCATTTTAATATTTTAACAATAATATTTATATAACATATTGCAGTAATAACATCGGCATCTGGAATCTTGTTGATTTTTTCACGGCTTCCTTAATGTTACTTGTATCAGGAATGCAATAAGTTTCGTGGAGTTGTAGCGTTTACTTAATTTTTGCAAATATTTAAAAACAATAATTAACAGTGTAATTTAGGTGAAATTGCAGTGGTAAGTTTCCAATTAATAATTATTACTAAATTGAACGTCTCTAAAAATAATATGTTAGAAGCCTAAAGCAGTAAAATCACTATGTCACTTACTGTAAGCGGTAAGAAGAGGGATATTGTTATGTGTGTTACGTTGGGAATACTGAATGTGGTATTTCACACTTACCGCGTATTGGTTCTGTGCGGAAAACAAGCAAATACGCACGATCTCGCACAAACATATATATGAAATGGTATATATTCCTTCATTGTAGGTTTTACAAAGTGAATGAAAATATTTGTTTTGAGTCTATGAACAGGAAGTTGATTGCCAGCAAACAACTTACTTTCTTACTGTACGACGAATAAAAGTAAAGTTCTGCGCTGTTGAAAAGATATTAATTAATATTTCAATTTCAATTTTCATGTAAATTCAAGTTTCCAGCAATATTTATTTCAACAAAATGTTTCTACCATGCCACATAGCTGTCTTCTGTACAGTAATTTATCTCCAACCATTGGAGGAATTCCCATTTCCTCAGTATGTACGAGTCAGTTTTCCCAAGGATGATGCACTGAAAATGGATCTCTATTTGAAAATGAAAAACATAATTACTACCAACTTTAGAAATCGGGAGATGGTTTTCTCTGCCATTAATGTTTACATTATGTGGAATGAACTCTCAAATAAGACTCTGGAGTATCTGTAAAAAAAAAGTTCTAGAAAGAATTTATTGTACTATATAAAACTAACACATTTCTTTCTTTCTTCCTTTCTTCCTTTCTTCCTTTCTTCCTTCCTTCCTTTCTTCCTTTCTTCCCTTCTTTCTTCCTTTCTTTCTTTCTTTCTTTCTTTCTTTCTTTCTTTCTTTCTTTCTTTCTTTCTTTCAAAACGAATGATGCTAGACACAATTTGTTATACCTCAAATGTAGAGTATCTTTGGGAGATTACTACCCTCTATAGCAAATGTTGAAAATCCTTTATTTATTCGGCTGGAAATTCAATTAATGACCAGTTTTTAACGTCAAATAAAGCAGGAGTTTTGATTCCCTGTCACGAGATGCGCAGATGTTTATTCTTTATTCTGTATATTTGTTGTCTTCAAAATGATTATTCTTTTAGAGATCCAGTTTTCAATTTTTTACCAGTCCCAGTATTGTGTTTCTTTGGGAGGATACGAACACCAAATTCTCTCTGGTATGCCCTTTGAGTAGCTGTAATTGAATTCGTAATCCAGTATTGCTTCACAAGGAAGAGTCGTTGATTTAATGTGTACTGCATTTTCAGTGACTAAAACAAAATGTCGAAAACAGCTGCCAACAATAAGGAGTAAAGAATAAACATCTGCGCATCTCGTAACAGGGAATCAAAACTCCTGCTTAATTTGACGTTAAAAACTGGTCATTAAGTGAATTTCCAGCCGAATAAATAAGGAATTTTCGATATTTCCTATAGAGGTTAGTAATCTCCCAAAGATACTCTACATTTGAGTTATAACAAATTATACATCTTGATTACACATTTTTTAACACTGTATCACTTCGGAATATGTATGATAAGACTTTCTTGTGTTAAATTCTAACGTACCTTGCAAATCTAGTCTTTCAGGTGAAGCTCCCTGTAAAGCAGATTTGAATAATTTCAAGGGAAAAATTGTTCCGGGGCCGGGTATCGATCCCGGGACCTCTGGTTGAACGTACCAGCGCTCTACCACTGAGCTACCCGGGAACTCCACCCGACACCGTCTCAATTTTTCCCTTTATATCCACACAACTCGCTTGAGTTGACGAAACGCCAGAGACCCACATCGAGTGCACACAATCTCTGTGTGACTTGGAATTGTGGTTTTTTGTTAACGTACACAGTAACGTATATATTATGCAAATCTAGTCTTTCAGGTGAAGCTCCCTGTAAAGCAGATTTGAATAATTTCAAGGGAAAAATTGTTCCGGGGCCGGGTATCGATCCCGGGACCTCTGGTTGAACGTACCAGCGCTCTACCACTGAGCTGAAATTATTCTAACGTACCTTGTTTACATGTTTCGACATTTTATGGGTTATTCTCAGAACTGGTCGTTGTTGGTCTTGGCTCCTCTTGTTTTGTTTCCTGTGAGGATGTGTTCGTGTGGTGTAATGTAGAGTCAAAGAGTTTGTGTGTTCTGAAATTGAGTTGGGTGTTGAGAATTTCGTTGGGATGTGTTTTCGTGTGTCTGTATATTTCATAGTGTTCTAGTGTGTTTAGCTTCTGGCTTTTTGGTTGGATGTGTAGTATTTCTATGTCTGTGTTGATGTCTCTGTAGGTGTGGTTGGCATTTGTGATGTGTTCTGCATATGTGGAGGTGTTTCGTAATTTTGTTATGGCTGTGATGTGTTCTTTGTAACGTGTTTGAAATGATCTGCCTGTCTGTCCTGTGTAGAAGTTGTTGAAGGTGTTACATTTGAGTTTTATATACAAAATTCTCAATACACAAATCAATTTCAGAACACACACACTCTTTGACTCTACATTACACCACACGGACACACCCTCACAGGAAACAACACAAGAGGCGCCAAGACCAACAACGACCAGTTCTGAGGATGACCCATAAAAGGTCGAAACATGTAAACAAGGTACGTTAGAATTTAACACAAGAAAGTTTTATCATACATATTCCGAATATAACAAATTGTGGCTAGCATCATTCGTTTTGAAATAAAGAAAGAAAGAAATGTGTTAGTTCTATATAAATCACTCTATACTTAGAATATTATATTTCAATCTAATAAAGTTATACATACTTAACAAGACAAAAAGAAAAGATATTTTTTTTCTCGGCATGGTTCAGTATCTTGCGGAATGAAAGGGATCAAGCATTTTTAATAACAATTTTTAACCAATTTCCTTTAGAAAACAAATTGCCTGTGTTTTAAGAATGGTTTAAACGACGTTTTTGGGAATATTATTTATTTTAATTCTCAGTTTATTTATTTATTTATTTATTTATTTATTTATTTATTTATTTATTTATTTATTTATTTATTTATTTATTTATTTATTTATTTATTTATTTATTTATTTATTTATTTTATTTATTTATTTCATGGTTTCAAACTTTTTTTCTTTCTGCCCAAAAACTTGGTTACCTTACTGTTTGTTCTTATTTGCTTTCTTTCTTTAATTCTTGAGATATTGTTGTTTTCCACAGACTGTAGTTTCGTAACTTTTTAAATTACATTGTGCATCATACGGACGGACGGACGGACAGACAGACAGACACACAGAGAGAGATAGATAGATAGATAGATAGATAGATAGATAGATAGATAGATAGATAGATAGATAGATAGATAGATAGATAGATAGATAGATAGATAGATAGATAGATAGATAGATAGATAGATAGATAGATAGATAGATAGATAGATAGATAGATAGATAGATAGATAGATAGATAGATAGATAGATAGATAGATAGATAGATAGATAGATAGATAGATAGATAGATAGATAGATAGATAGATAGATAGATAGATAGATAGATAGATAGATAGATAGATAGATAGATAGATAGATAGATAGATAGATAGATAGATAGATAGATAGATAGATAGATAGATAGATAGATAGATAGATAGATAGATAGATAGATAGATAGATAGATAGATAGATAGATAGATAGATAGATAGATAGATAGATAGATAGATAGATAGATAGATAGATAGATAGATAGATAGATAGATAGATAGATAGATAGATAGATAGATAGATAGATAGATAGATAGATAGATAGATAGATAGATAGATAGATAGATAGATAGATAGATAGATAGATAGATAGATAGATAGATAGATAGATAGATAGATAGATAGATAGATAGATAGATAGATAGATAGATAGATAGATAGATAGATAGATAGATAGATAGATAGATAGATAGATAGATAGATAGATAGATAGATAGATAGATAGATAGATAGATAGATAGATAGATAGATAGATAGATAGATAGATAGATAGATAGATAGATAGATAGATAGATAGATAGATAGATAGATAGATAGATAGATAGATAGATAGATAGATAGATAGATAGATAGATAGATAGATAGATAGATAGATAGATAGATAGATAGATAGATAGATAGATAGATAGATAGATAGATAGATAGATAGATAGATAGATAGATAGATAGATAGATAGATAGATAGATAGATAGATAGATAGATAGATAGATAGATAGATAGATAGATAGATAGATAGATAGATAGATAGATAGATAGATAGATAGATAGATAGATAGATAGATAGATAGATAGATAGATAGATAGATAGATAGATAGATAGATAGATAGATAGATAGATAGATAGATAGATAGATAGATAGATAGATAGATAGATAGATAGATAGATAGATAGATAGATAGATAGATAGATAGATAGATAGATAGATAGATAGATAGATAGATAGATAGATAGATAGATAGATAGATAGATAGATAGATAGATAGATAGATAGATAGATAGATAGATAGATAGATAGATAGATAGATAGATAGATAGATAGATAGATAGATAGATAGATAGATAGATAGATAGATAGATAGATAGATAGATAGATAGATAGATAGATAGATAGATAGATAGATAGATAGATAGATAGATAGATAGATAGATAGATAGATAGATAGATAGATAGATAGATAGATAGATAGATAGATAGATAGATAGATAGATAGATAGATAGATAGATAGATAGATAGATAGATAGATAGATAGATAGATAGATAGATAGATAGATAGATAGATAGCTAGGTAGGTAGGTAGGTAGGTAGGCAGGCAGGCAGGCAGGCAGGCAGGCAGGCAGGCAGGCAGGCAGGCAGGCAGGCAGGCAGGCAGGCAGGCAGGCAGGCAGGCAGGCAGACAGACAGACAGACAGACAGACAGACAGACAGACAGACAGACAGACAGACAGACAGACAGACAGACAGACAGACAGACAGACAGACAGACAGACAGACAGACAGACAGACAGACAGACAGATAGATAGATAGATAGATAGATAGATAGATAGATAGATAGATAGATAGATAGATAGATAGATAGATAGATAGATAGATAGATAAATAGATGAATTTAATGTTATCCAGCGATTTACAGCCATAGACAATGTCAGAGTAGATATATATAATACATGGCTACTACAATATGAATAAATGTAAGAATAAAAAATATATATATATATACAATCACCAGATAATCACAAAAACAGGTTAAAAATTCTTAAAGAAATAGTATAAAATAAGGTTAAAATGTACAGATTTGTCAATTACATGAGGTTAAAACAAATAGTATCTAGAATACTAAAATCATTGACACTGTAGATTGGATTTGCCATCAAAGTCCTTCTCACCATCCTTCTGAAAGTAAAACATGACGTTTTTCTTATATGCAATGGTAAAGACTTATAAAGTTTATAAGATATGGAAATAAAACTATTGCTTGTAGTACTATATTTGTACTTGGTGACATATATATCAAGTCTGGAACGGGTAGAATAATTATGAATGGATGAACAAGTAGGAAGATTATGAACATTACGCTTAACATACAGAAGGCAATCGAGAATAAACATTGACGGCAACGTAAGTATTCCTAGTTGTACAAAAAGTGGTTTACAATGAGTTCTAGAAGAGACACCACACATAATTCTCACTGCTCTCATTTGAAGGAATTTTAATTGGGTTATTTTACGACGCTGTATCAACATCTCACGTTATTTAGCGTCTGAATGATATGAAGGTGATAATGCCGGTGAAATGAGTCTGGGGTCCAACACCGAAAGTTACCCAGCATTTGCTCGTATTGAGTTGAGGAAAAACCCCGGAAAAAACCTCAACTAGATAACTTGCCCCGACCGGGATTCGAACCCGGGCTACCTGGTTTCGCGGCCAGACGCGCTGACCGTTACTCCACAGGTGTGGACCTTTTGAAGGATAAACAACTTAGAAACCGAAGTATGGTTGCCGCACAGAAGCGTCCTGTAACTTAAGTGACTGTGAATATGGGCATAATAATTGTGTATTGTTTTTTTATTGTGTATTGTTAATATTGTATATACCACTGCCACCGGGTGCTTGCCCACTTGCAGTGTAAATAAATACATACATAATAAATTGAGGGCTTTGCAGGAAGAAAGGCGGATAGACCTATACGCCCTTCTTCGGGAAAACGGTTTAAAATGTAGTGAATGATTATAGTAGGGAAATTTTGTTTTGATTGTACTGTACATACCTGCAGGGTTACGTGCGTGTATAACATTTTATTCAGGTTCGTTTTATTATCTTAGATTGCATGTATCTCAATTCGCCATATTGACGTATACGCCTTTTTTCCGGCAAACAGCAGAATTATAACATAACTAGTGGCTTGTGCAGCAAATGCTGCTGCAAACTAAGTTCGTTAGACGTTCAAATAAATATTTTTCACATTTATTTTCAATGAAGAATACTTGTCTTTTTGATAGTTATTTACTTCCATGATAATGAAACATACTCCCTCTGAATGGATTTTTTAGACCAAATACTTTTTCTTGAACCTATCAAACTTCAGTTTTTGAGTTTTAACGCGAAAACGCAATTATTAATGTCAGGAGATAGCAGTAGCTATTTCAGGTCATTGTGGATTGTAGGCAAAAGTTAAAAAAATATCAGGTTTGCTAAGCTTTCGAACAATAGCATTTTCGTATAGCTGCTGCATGTAGAACTTGAAATGTAGAGCGTAAAATCATTTTATCCTACTAAGAGATCTTGCTGAAGTGATCTGGAGACTACAAAATTTTCTAGGCCTCTTATTTTATCAGTAAGTAATACCTTATTATCTTTCCTTACGAACTGTAAATTTTGCGCTCTCTCGAGCCGATACTGAAGACAATGACACATATCAATATCTACACTACACCGCCATTAAGTATATGAAAAAGACCCAAACCCACTGGGTTAATAAGTATAAAAATTATTGATTTTTAATGACAATATTATTATCTTAAGTTTTGTAGTTATATATAGTAGTCACTAAGTAAATTATAGAAATTAAGATCTAAATTAAGATATTCTCTACATTTACTTACATAACCTCAAAATGTTTCACTTTCATATCATCACTATAGCATCAATATTATGTACAATTAATGAAAAATAGACACATCATGATCTTAACTATAATAATATTTAATTTCTAATGGTAATAATGTCATGAAAGCACCTCAAGTTTCGTAGATTTGAATTTCCAATACACAGCTGTACTCAGAAAATTATACACTGCAGAATCAGTTTATAATAACAAATTGAATTGAGCTCTAAATATGTCGGCAATCCTGCAGGTCATGGCCTTCGTGTAATAGCCTATTGTTTATTGTAGTGTGTGTTTTGTTCTGAAATTCAATCAAGTCGGCCGTGATTGAATAAAATTAGTTCTCAAAACTGACAACAGATGGATTTTGGAAAATAGGAAAATTATGTAGGAAAATTGACATTTCACTAAAAACTACTACTTTTCCGAAAAACTTTGGGTTCCAAGCTTCAAAATGAGGGACCATTTATTAAAATCCGTTCAGCCGTTTTCCCGGAATTTCCATTACCAGCTAAAATTATATATATAGATGTTCGTCTGAGGATTCGTAACATGAAAATTCCTGTATTAATTTTATTAACAAGATATTCTATGTGTGTATATGTTTTTGTATAGCCCCTACATATGAGTTACAATAGTTAGGGCATACTCAATAAAAAAAAATAACAAAAGTTACTGATTAAAATGGTAAAGTCTCTTTTTACTCATTTCAATTAAGGAAAATCAGATTTCCAGTCTGACAATATACTACAAGCCGGGATTTAGGTCAGAATAATTTCTGTATAGCCATCGAGTTTTATTATTAATCCATAATAATAGTTTTACACATATTATGTTTGAAAACATGTTCCACCTCTGGCATCTATTACCATTGCATAACCTGCTGCCTTTTAAATTCTTGGTAATGAAAACGTGAACTGACGTCACCACCGCGAAGCTCACAGCCACCGTGTCTCCTAATTCAGAGCTGAACACAATGACCCTTTATTACACAAGCACTATAAATATTCATATCTGGCGATGCAACCGGCACTCTACCCGACTTTTTATGCTCGGAAATGTGAATAACATAATACTGCGTGGTTTGCTCGTCTTACACACACACTGCCAACTGTTCGTTTCTATCTCAAATAACCGCCATTTGGAACAGAACTTCTGCTTTATTTGTGTATATACATCGAGTATGTAAACGCCATTACATTTTTTGTTTTAAAGTTCAAAATGCGACCGCAGGTACGAGGGAAAATGGGATTCCGAAGCATATTACTCCTACCAATGGCGGCCACTTCTCTGACATCTCTGTTTCTCTGGTTGCAGATAAAGAAAGGTGTAACAGCCATTTACTCTTTATCAGGTAGCAAGTACTTTCATTCATCTACTTAGGCCCGGTTTTATACTTACTTACTTACTTACTTACTTACTGACTTTTAAGGAACCCGGAGGTTCATTGCCGCCCTCACATAAGCCCGCCATCGGTCCCTATCCTGAGCAAGATTAATCGAGTCTGCACAATCATATCCCACCTCCCTCAAATCCATTTTATTATTATCTTCCCATCTACGTCTCGACCTCCCCAAAGGTCTTTTTCCCCCCGGCCTCCCAACTAACACTCTATATTATGCATTTCTGGATTCGCCCATACGTGCTACATGTCTTGCCCATCTCAAACGTCTGGATTTAATGTTCCTGATTATGTCAGGTGAAGAATACAATGCGTGCAGTTCTGTGTTGTGTAACTTTCTCCATTCTCCTGTAATTTCATCCCTCTTAGCCCCAAATATTTTCCTAAGCACCTTAGTCTCAAACACCCTTAACCTATGTTCCTCTCTGAAAGTGAGAGTCCAAGTTTCACAACCATAAAGAACAACCGGTAATATAACTGTTTTATAAATTCTAACTTTCAGATTTTTTCACAGCAGACTGGATGATAAAAGCTTCTCAACCGAATAATAACAGGCATTTCCCATATTTATTCTATATTTAATTTCCTCCCGAGTACCTTTCATATTTGTTACTGTTGCTCCAAGATATTTGAACTTCTCCACCTCTTCAAAAGATAAATTTTCAATTGTTATATTTCCATTTCGTACAATATTCTCGTCACGAGACATAATCATATACTTAGTCTTTTCGGAATTTACTTCCAAACCTATCTCTTTACTTGCTTCCAGTAAAATTCCCGTGTTTTCCCTAATCGTTTCCCTGTTCCTAATTGGTGATTATCGTTTCCTTCCCCATAATACAACAAATAATCTCCTATTTGTGTTATGCCGTTCCCATCTAACCTAACCTCCTGTACTCCCACAAAGTCTATTCTATATCTAGCTAGTTCTTTTGCTATTAATGTTACCCCTCCTGTTCTATATAGACTTGTAACATTCCAAGTACCAAATCTCAAAACTTTATTCCTTTGCTGTGGTCGTGCCAGAGAATCATAACTAGCGAGATTTAAAAAAAAAACATGTAAATTACTACATTATTGTCAGTGTTCTTTATTCCTATATAATTTCTGTATGAGCTTTTCAATGCAATTGGGGTGTCTGTGTGTTTTTGTTATTATCCTATTGAAATGGTAGCCGAAACGTTCACATTAGAGAAAGAATGTTTATGTATGACACATAGTGGAAACCAAATTATGTCAAGAGATCTGTAGGCAATTTCCACATAAATTCCCTGGCATTTAAGTTTCAAACAGAGATGCACTTAGGTGGTTGGTTCTTAGATTGAGATAGAGTCGCTAAGAGCTAGAATTCGTAGGCTTTAATGGAAGAAAAACTGAATGAAATTGGGGCATCTTTAGAACGCCCTCCAACGCAACCCGCAACTCGTCTATCTCAAGAAGTAAGTGTTTCAAAAGGATCAACCCACGCGGCAGCTAAACTTTTAAAACTGATACTGTACAGGGTGAGTGTAGCACAGAATTTACAGCCACGTGACAATGTAAGTCCAATGAATTTATGTAATTGGGCTTTGAAGAATATTGGTGATCGCAGAGTTAATTATTTGCTATGACGAGGTGTGCTTTTGTTTACACAGTTATGTTTCTATACAAAACCAATCTATATCTATCCTAGTAATAAATCTGTAGCCAAAATTTTTTGGTAATTTTCGATTTTCCAAAAATAATTGGTGTTAACATGTATAATTAACCATCCTGAAACCGAAAATCGCTTTTTTGAAATTTTTGTTTGTATCTCTGCAGCATCTTGTCTATGCGGATGACGTGAATATGTTAGGAGAAAATCCACAAACGATTAGGGAAAACACGGGAATTTTACTGGAAGCAAGTAAAGCGATCGATTTGGAAGTAAATCCCGAAAAGACAAAGTATATGATTATGTCTCGTGACCAGAATATTGTACGAAATGGAAATATAAAAATTGGAGATTTATCCTTCGAAGGGGTGGAAAAATTCAAATATCTTGGAGCAACAGTAACAAATATAAATGACACTCGGGAGGAAATTAAACGCAGAATAAATATGGGAAATGCGTGTTATTATTCGGTTGAGAAGCTCTTATCATCCAGTCTGTTGTCAAAAAATCTGAAAGTTAGAATTTATAAAACAGTTATATTACCGGTTGTTCTGTATGGTTGTGAAACTTGGACTCTCACTCTGAGAGAGGAACATAGGTTAAGGGTGTTTGAGAATAAAGTGCTTAGGAAAATATTTGGGGCTAAGAGGGATGAAGTTACAGGAGAATGGAGAAAGTTACACAACGCAGAACTGCACGCATTGTATTCTTCACCTAACATAATTAGGAACATAAAATCCAGACGTTAGAGTTGGGCAGGGCATGTAGCACGTATGGGCGAATCCAGAAATGCATATAGACTGTTAGTTGGGAGACCGCAGGGAAAAAGATCTTTGGAGAGGCCGAGACGTAGATGGGAGGATAATATTAAAATGGATTTGAGGGAGGTGGGATATGATGATAGAGACTGGATTAATCTTGCACAGGATAGGGACCGATGGCGGGCTTATGTGAGGGCGGCAATCAACCTCCGGGTTCCTTAAAAGCCATTTGTAAGTTGTAAGTATGTCTGTCTGTCTGTCTGTCTGTCTGTCTGTCTGGATGTTTGTTACCTTTTCACGCGATAATGGCTGAACCGATTTATATGAAAATGGGAATATTTATTAAGATCGTTGTAACTTAGATTTTAGGCTATATGGCATTCAAAATACTTTATTTAAAAGGGGGGTTATAAGGGGTCCTGAATTAAACAAATCGAAATATCTCGCTTATTATTGATTTTCATGAAAAATATTACATAATAAACGTTTCTTTAAAAACAATTTCCGATAAGCTTTATTCTATACAAAATTTTGATAGGACTGATATTTAATGACGTAAATGAATTTTAAAATTACAACAACGCCATCTAAGGCGCTGTACTGAAATAAAAACAAATGACTTCGTCTATAAGGGGCCTTGGACAACAACAATCGAAAGCTATTAAACATAGACTAAGAGAATGTTTCTGTGTTTGTCTGAAGTAATATCACAGTCTACTATATACAGTCATGAAGCTTGAGTTTTGAGGGTGCTAGAAACAATAGACTGTGACGGTTCTATTTTGCATTGCCTGGAATGAGGCGATATTAGCGATCCTAATGGTGAGAAACTATCTAATGTTTACATATTTACTACGTATTGAGCTTCGCGACTGTATATACTAGACTGTGGTAGTATCGGAAGCTAATTAATTGTTTAATTATTATTTCACCATTGGAAAGTGTAGTTTCTCTAGATGGACATAATTGTACAATATTATTACAGTAACTTCTGAAACATATAGCAAGTAATATAAAATATACACATTAAAACTAAATGATATGTCAATCTTCATCAAACTATGGTTGCATGTAATAACAATTAAGAAACATGTTAAAGAAATTGTCATTGCACCAAATGAGTGCTCTCTGGACCAAAATGACCGCATTTTAATTATTTAAATACAATTTAAATTAAGTAACATATTAAACGATTTATCCTTCTATCAAACACGAATGTTTCCTGGATCAAACGTCCTATTTTAATTATGCAATTACTTTATATTTATTTCTAACGGGTGCAGCGGAGCGCACGGGTACGGCTAGTATAATAATAATACCTCAATTTAACAGAGAAACAAAAAAAGATTAATAGATCAAGCTGGTATCGAAGTGTCCGTTTTAAAGTACACGTCGTTAACGGCTATGAAACAGTATCTTAAAAATAAATTCGAGAACTGACAGGAAGGCAAATAAAACCGCTACAGTATTCATTTAATGTCATTAAGAATTACACAGATGTTATTAACAACATCATATATCGCACCCGAAGAATAATACTGGCGTCTTGTCGTCAGCTCACTTGAGTTGTGTGGAGACAAAGGAAAAATTGTGACGGTGTCGTGTATAGTTCCTGGGGTAGCTCAGTCGGTAGAGCGTTCTCGCGCTAAGCGTAGGGTCCCGGGATCGATACTCGGCCTCGGAACAATTTTTCCTTGAAATTATTACAGGGAGCTGTCACCTGAAAGCCAGATTTGTATAATACATTCGTTACTGTGATACGTTAACAGAAAACCACAATTTAAGTCACGCAGAGTATTGTGTGTACTCATAGTTGAGTTCTGGCATCTTGTCAGCTCACTTGAGTTGTGTGGATACAAAGGAAAAATTGTGACGGTGTCGTGTATGGTTCCTGGGGTAGCTCAGTCGGTAGAGCGTTCTCGCGTTAAGCGTAGGGTCCCGGGATCGATACCCGGCCCCGGAACAATTTTTCCTTGGAATTATTCAAACCTACTTTACAGGGAGCTGTCACCTGAAAGCCAGATTTGCATAATACATTCGTTACTGTGATACGTTAACAGAAAACCACAATTTAAGTCACGCAGAGTATTGTGTGCATTCATAGTTGAGTTTTGGCGTCTTGTCAGCTCATGTGAGTTGTGTGGAGACAAAGGAAAAATTGTGATGGTGTCGTGTATGGTTCCTTGGGGTATCTCAGTCGGTAGAGCGTTCTCGCGCTAAGCATAGGGTCCCGGGATCTATACCCGGCCCCGGAACAATTTTTCCTTGAAATTATTCAAACCTACTTTACAGGGAGCTGTCACCTGAAAGCCAGATTTGTATAATACATTCGTTACTGTGATACGTTAACAGAAAACCACAATTTAAGTCACGCAGAGTATTGTGTGCACTCATAGTTGAGTTCTGGCGTCTTGTCAGCTCATGTGAGTTGTGTGGATACAAAGGAAAAATTGTGACGGTGTCGTGTATGGTTCCTGGGGTATCTCAGTCGGTAGAGCGTTCTCGCTCTAACCGTAGGGTCCCGGGATCGATACCAAGCCCCGGAACAATTTTTCCTTGAAATTATTCAAACCTACTTTACAGGGAGCTGTCACCTGAAAGCCAGATTTGCATAATACATTCGTTACTGTGATACGTTAACAGAAAACCACAATTTAAGTCACGCAGAGTATTGTGTGCACTCATAGTTGAGTTGTGGCGTCTTGTCAGCTCATGTGAGATGTGTGGAGACAAAGGAAAAATTGTGATGGTGTCGTGTATGGTTCCTTGGGGTATCTCAGTCGGTAGAGCGTTCTCGCGCTAAGCATAGGGTCCCGGGATCGATACCCGGCCCCGGAACAATTTTTCCTTGGAATTATTCAAACCTGCTTTACAGGGAGCTGTCACCTGAAAGCCAGATTTGCATAATACATTCGTTACTGTGATACGTTAACAGAAAACCACAATTTAAGTCACGCAGAGTATTGTGTGCACTCATAGTTGAGTTCTGGCATCTTGTCAGCTCACTTGAGTTGTGTGGATACAAAGGAAAAATTGTGACGGTGTCGTGTATGGTTCCTGGGGTAGCTCAGTCGGTAGAGCGTTCTCGCGTTAAGCGTAGGGTCCCGGGATCGATACCCGGCCCCGGAACAATTTTTCCTTGGAATTATTCAAACCTACTTTACAGGGAGCTGTCACCTGAAAGCCAGATTTGCATAATACATTCGTTACTGTGATACGTTAACAGAAAACCACAATTTAAGTCACGCAGAGTATTGTGTGCACTCATAGTTGAGTTCTGGCATCTTGTCAGCTCACTTGAGTTGTGTGGATACAAAGGAAAAATTGTGATGGTGTCGTGTATGGTTCCTGGGGTAGCTCAGTCGGTAGAGCGTTCTCGCGCTAAGCGTAGGGTCCCGGGATCGATACCCAGCCCCGGAACAATTTTTCCTTGAAATTATTCAAACCTACTTTACAGGGAGCTGTCACCTGAAAGCCAGATTTGTATAATACATTCGTTACTGTGATACGTTAACAGAAAACCACAATTTAAGTCACGCAGAGTATTGTGTGCACTCATAGTTGAGTTCTGGCGTCTTGTCAGCTCATGTGAGTTGTGTGGAGACAAAGGAAAAATTGTGATGGTGTCGTGTATGGTTCCTTGGGGTATCTCAGTCGGTAGAGCGTTCTCGCGCTAAGCGTAGGGTCCCGGGATCGATACCCGGCCCGGAACAATTTTTCCTTGAAATTATTCAAACCTACTTTACAGGGAGCTGTCACCTGAAAGCCAGATTTGTATAATACATTCGTTACTGTGACACGTTAACAGAAAACCACAATTTAAGTCACGCAGAGTATTGTGTGCACTCATAGTTGAGTTCTGGCATCTTGTCAGCTCACTTGAGTTGTGTGGATACAAAGGAAAAATTGTGACGGTGTCGTGTATGGTTCCTGGGGTAGCTCAGTCGGTAGAGCGTTCTCGCGTTAAGCGTAGGGTCCCGGGATCGATACCCGGCCCCGGAACAATTTTTCCTTGGAATTATTCAAACCTACTTTACAGGGAGCTGTCACCTGAAAGCCAGATTTGCATAATACATTCGTTACTGTGATACGTTAACAGAAAACCACAATTTAAGTCACGCAGAGTATTGTGTGCACTCATAGTTGAGTTTTGGCGTCTTGTCAGCTCATGTGAGTTGTGTGGAGACAAAGGAAAAATTGTGATGGTGTCGTGTATGGTTCCTTGGGGTATCTCAGTCGGTAGAGCGTTCTCGCGCTAAGCATAGGGTCCCGGGATCTATACCCGGCCCCGGAACAATTTTTCCTTGAAATTATTCAAACCTACTTTACAGGGAGCTGTCACCTGAAAGCCAGATTTGCATAATACATTCGTTACTGTGATACGTTAACAGAAAACCACAATTTAAATCACGCAGAGTATTGTGTGCACTCATAGTTGAGTTCTGGCGTCTTGTCAGCTCATGTGAGTTGTGTGGATACAAAGGAAAAATTGTGACGGTGTCGTGTATGGTTCCTGGGGTAGCTCAGTCGGTAGAGCGTTCTCGCTCTAACCGTAGGGTCCCGGGATCGATACCCGGCCCGGAACAATTTTTCCTTGAAATTATTCAAACCTACTTTACAGGGAGCTGTCACCTGAAAGCCAGATTTGTATAATACATTCGTTACTGTGACACGTTAACAGAAAACCACAATTTAAGTCACGCAGAGTATTGTGTGCACTCATAGTTGAGTTCTGGCATCTTGTCAGCTCACTTGAGTTGTGTGGAGACAAAGGAAAAATTGTGACGGTGTCGTGTATGGTTCCTGGGGTAGCTCAGCCGGTAGAGCGTTCTCGCGCTAAGCGTAGGGTCCCGGGATTAATACCAGGCCCCGGAACAATTTTTCCTTGAAATTATTCAATACTTTCGGAACTTCCAAAAACATTGAATTTTGAGTTACAGATAGTTTTATAATCTTTACTTAATTCTCTATCAAAGAGGATAGGCCTAATAGTCGTATCTTTAAGTTGAAGGCCAAATCTGCAGGACTCACACTGATGCTTGGCAATCCCGAGTTTTCATAAGACTTTGAAATGTTTATCTTGCATTTACTCTGTACTAACTTTTGGTAGTTACGACAGTATTATTTCAAGGGTGCGATATGTGGTTCCCATAACATAGGAGAACCAGAGGGTATTTTAAATTAACCCTCCTGCTATCAAGGTGTTTTGCAACTTACTACTACCAAGAAAGGCAATAGAATTACCCGCATCAAAACCATGGTACCAATCTTTATTAAACACTTGGAATAATAACAATGCATATATTATTGACCATGGATCTATATAAAATCTAAAAATATAAACTATTGTTAAACTTTTTCAGAATACTGTACAGGATGATTCAAAAGTCCCCTGTCATTTTGTTATAAAGCTGTGCCAGATATGTTATTAATGACACTATGAGAAAACATATTAGTGAAGTTAAACTTTCCTACCTTCCATTTCAAGACAAACTCCTCAACGCTATGTAATTTTGACAGAGTGGAAAACTCAGCTACAAGCAATGAAAGTCACAGTATTATAAAAGGAATTGTAATCATTTCGGTTACCGTATTTGTTGAAATTTAAATAATGAAATACAACATATGCAACCTTGAACATCTCCAAGACATTTGTTTACAATAAAGTGAAATCCTTAAAAAAAATCGCTAAAAATTATAAAGAAAAATAAATAAAAATATAAGTCTAAGAAAATACATTTTAGTTTTTGCTGAAATTCAAATACATGACCACCACCTATACTACAATGAATATCTAGGAAAAAGACACTGCTAATTTATTATTTCTAACAAAATTACTTTTATAATAACTATAACACACAAAAATAATTTTTTTTTTAATTTGAAGCAAAGATCATGATATTCATGATATTATAAATAACAATATGAATAACAGAAAATAAAATATTTGGAAGCAGGCAAGCTAAAAAATGTACAATATTAAGCTACAAATTGAATTTCATGTCCTGATATTTGCATGTCAAAGACTACCAAGGGGGGTAAGAAGATCACCCCAATCAAATACCGCGAATTGTTTATTAAAGTAGATTAATTACTTATATTATTCTTATTTCAAAATGTTAGTAGACATATAACACAAATACATAGAATTTCAATAATAAATATTGAGAAAAATGAAAATAATATTGAAAAATCATCAGTGGGGTAATCTACAGACCTGTAGAGTATAAGCTGTGTTGGTATACAGTACAACCTAAATAACTGAAGAACCGACAATAGTAATATACGTTACAAGAGCGGTATGTTGACGTTTTCATGTTCGAGGAAAAGATTGAAAAAGCGAAACGTAGTTGAACTTTTTTAATTTCCGAGAACATGAAAACAAACATACCGCTCGTGTATCATACATTATTTTGTGCGAAGATCGTTTATTACATACCTGAAAGACGAATTTCTAATTAGTTGCAATGAAATCTCCATGTTGGTCTCTGTTTAATGACGGCAACTTCGGAAAACCAAAATATCTTTCTTCAACATTGTTGCTATAAAATGTTTTCTGTGTTTACTATACTCCAGCAGGCCATGATATACGTCTGTCTTCTTTTTTTTCCCCCAGTCTATAAATGCGAACTTAAAACAAACGGTAAGGTTATGTAATGATTTATTTTTCATTTTAATATTTTAACAATATTATTTATATAACATATTGCAGTAATAACATCGGTATCTGGAATCTTGTTGATTTTTTCACGGCTTCCTTAATGTTACTTGCATTACAAATGCAGTAACTTTTGTGGTGTTGTAGAGTTTACTTAATTTTTGCAAATATTTAAAAACAATAATTAACAGTGCAATTTAGGTGAAATTGCAGTGGTAAGTTTCCAATTTATAATTATTACTATGTTAAACGTCTCTAAAAATAATATGTTAAAAGCCTAAGGCATTAAAATGAATGTCGCGCTTAAGCGGTAAGAAGAGGGAAATTGTTATGTGTGTTAGGTTGGGAATACTGAATGTGGTATTTCACACTTACCGCGTATTGGTTTTGTGCGGAAAGCAAGCAAATACGCACGATCTCGCACAAAATATATTATTTATTGCTACATACACACTTTTAACGCCTATATTATCACTGATTAACTTCATAACTTCTTTACTGTGTTAACATTAGAAAATTACCTGGCTGCCTAGTTTCAAAGTGGTATTCTTCAATGTACGAAGCCTAGCAAAGGTCCCGCGCTATCTTCTGGATTCCTGTTGTGGTGGGATGTGTTCATGATTGTGTCGAAAAGGGTGTGTGTTTTGAAATTCAGTTGAGTGTTCAGGATGTGTTGTGAATGTGTTTTTGTATGTTTGTAAAGTTCATACTTCTCTAGAGTGTCAAGTTTCCGTTTTTTTTTGGCTAGATGTGTAGTATTTTCATGACAGTGTCCATGTTGCTGAAGTTGTGATCGGAGTTTTTGATGTGTTCTACATAGGTTTAATAGTTCTGTTTTTTGGTTATGGCTGTGATATGTTCCTTGTAACGTTTTGAAATTATTTTCCAATCTGTCCAATGTATAAGTCTTTGCAAATATTGCATTGTATACCTGTTCAGTTGTATTTATTTGTGTGTTTTGTCTATGTGTTAAGATGTTTTTGTAGTGTGTTTTCTGCTCTGTCGGCAATGTTGTATTTTAGTTTCTTGAATGATGATGCAATCTTGTATGTCTTCTTGTTTTCGTATGTTATAGTGATGTGTTTGTTCTGTTCTTTTAGTCTTTCTTATGATGTTGTCTATTATGTATTTCTGAATCCATCCTCTTTCCCAGAATTCTACTATAACTACCAGAGGTCTACATCGGACGTTTTCGCTCGAGCTCCAAGTAGTTCATAGCATAATCCGATAGGTAGCGCATATGCATGATGGGTAAAATTGTCACGAGCAATAAATCCTCGAACGGTATAAGCCGAGCGTTAGACATTCGTTCTTGTTACAGTGATGAACTGTGTAGTAACATCATAGATGTTTATCATATCAAACCTTTGCAGTGTTTAACTAACCTCTCCGTAGTACAACTACAAAACTTTCTTTAAAATGTAATATAAATGTTGTAGGTAGCCTATATGTTTCCCCCCCCCCCCCACACACAGGAGTGATTTTGTTTTTGCCACATCTGATAGATGTTATTGGATGTAAATGTAATTATTATAAACGGAGAACACAATCATGATAATGCAAGAACTGTATCAAGTTTTCTAGTAATAATAATGATAATGATAATAATAATAATAATAATAATAATCTATAATAATTAATGTAGCAATCTTTGCGTCTGTAACAGTTGTGCAGCATGATTATTCGTTTTATCATATTTTCTGTGACGTTATCTCTGTACTAATATTGTTATTAATCTACTGCTATATCAATAATATTTTGTAAAACGTTTCTACATTGTCGCAGTATATAGGCGGAACATTATGTATGGACCTATCATATTATATATGTGGTAAATCAAATAATTAATAATTATTAATTAGCAATAATAACTGTATATCGAAGTTTTTCATACTATTTTATTTATAACTTCATGTTCCTGTTTTGGTACGTTCCATTGACTGTTCCGTTAAACGTTTGTCATAAACGCAGAAAATAAAGCCTTATTTTTACCGTGTGAGCAAAACATATGTGTATCTTATCTGTCGCCTTCCATACAAGATAAGACATGTCGGTGAGATGACCTTGTACTGTGCTTCTATTTATTACGAGCGTATCACGACCGATCGTATCTCACTCGAGGGTACGACACTCGAACGATTCAAGCGAGCGATTTAACTCCAATGCAGCACTCTGAAAACTACAAAGCTAGAATGAATCTTAAGCTATATGAAACTTATAACTTCTTCTAAAAGACAACTTAAGGAAATTAAATGAATTTCGTAGATATTTTATAACAGGAAACATTAGTTACAATATGAACATATCTAACAGAAATTGCTTTTAAACTTTTAAACAATGTGTTTTATCACAAATAAAGTCATCCCAAATTACCTACCTATTTTTAGTAGGTTTTTTACGACGCTTTATCAACAACTTGGGTTATTTAGTGTCTGAATGAAATGAAGGTGATAATGCCAGTGAAATGAGTCCGGGGTCCAGCACCGAAAGTTACCCAGTATTTGCTCGTATTGGGTTAATGGAAAACCCCGGAAAAACCTCAACCAGGTAACTTGCCCCGACCGGGAATAGAACCCGGGCCATCTGGTTTCACGGCCAGACGCGCTAACCGTTACTCCACAGGTGTGAGCTACCTAACTATCATAACTACAAAATATTAAGTTGGAAAAAAATATTTTGTGAAATATATATTTTGGTGAAGTTGGCGAGGATGAGATGCGCTTTAACAAAAAAGCAACGGCTTTCTCAAATTGCTATATAAAATGTATCAGATAATAGTACATTATGCATTATGCTCGTATGAAAATTATGAAACGAGCGCAAGCGAGTTTCATAAACATACTCGCGTCTTAATTACTACCATTATAGGAAAGTTTCATACGACTTTTTATGCTCGACCATATTGATTTTTTTCCGACAATTGGTGGAATGATTTACGGAAATGTGCTTTGTGAAAGGCTGGAAGATGACGGTGAATTGATATTAATTTCCGTATTATTCTTTCGACTGAGTTTAATATTGTCTAATCTCGCACTAGTTGTCTTTCGATTGCATATCCGAGAATAATCGATACTTGCGCTTTCATATTGCTACAATGGTATTTTCTGATTGGTAGAACACCTGAACTTTAATGAATAGGTGTACTTTAATGAGGTGCATTAAAGGGCTGCTACCAGGTGTATAATTACTACATTTCGGTATGGTCGAGCATAAAATAACTTTATCTCGAAAAACAAGCAAAAACGAGGAAAATTTTACTAAACATTTCCTTTGAAATATCTCAAGGAATAACTCCCTGAAATTAATTATAATACTTACTGTCCACTCGGTATATACAAACTGAAAACTGAAATATGTCTTCATCGATTTATTTGTGTAGTAAATAATCGAATTAATGATTAAGTGCATATATGCGGATATAAGTTCTGACTGATCGAAATGAGTCTAGCAGTGACGTGAGTGAAAAAATTGAATTACATAATGCTTTGGTACACAAGGTAACGAGCGTTTTGAAGAAATTAAAAAGTTTTTATAAATTTTAAAATCAACTTTCAATTGTCACTCTTCTTTTAATTGTACAGCGTGTAACTGATTGCTACAAAATACTAAATAAAGTTATGCTTGTTCAAAAATTTATGCTTTAAAATTTTAAACCCTTTTTTACATCTACTCAAATATAAATCTCTCCAAAAGTGTCACGTAGTATGAAAGACGTCTTCATATATCTAAATATTCAATCACTATCTCATTATCCATTTGTAAATATGACTGTAAAGGGCTACCGTACTTAAATTGCCATTGTGTTTAATTCTCTGAAGTACATTCCATTATCGCCTGCACAAAATCTCTTCTAGATAAATTTATCTTACATTGGAGAAATTTTATTTCATTTCAGTATTGAATGTCTCTCGCATTTATATTTAAAAATGAAGAAGCATAAATCTGAATTACCATTTATTGGTTGATTAATTCGGTATCATTTTCAAAACACAAACTTTGTTCAGAGAAAATACGAAGTAGCAGTCAATTTTCTCACTATAACTGACACAGGATATTTCTGAAATCGATGTTTTAGACCGTTAGCAAAAAATTTGTTAGTAATTAAGGACATAATAACTAGGGCTAGGATTTTGATGATCTATAAATCATGAAAAAATGTCCCAAAAATAATGCATTTATGACCTAAAAATCTTTCAAAAATGCCCTAAAAATTGATCTTACTCAATTGGCTTAGCAGGAAAAGAGGTTTTGTACTACTTAATATTTAGACCTAGTAATTAAATTAAATTCTAGTACCAACATTTAAGTTTATTTAATTTTACATACTTTTTTCTAAGTGGTACACTTTAATTAATTATTTTACCTGATGTAGTTTCCATATAGTCCATCACAAGGCCACTCATACGGAATTAGCAAGTATAGAGGAGTCTATATTGAAGGGGTGGTTGGACTGATCCATTATATGGGGTGTACTACGTTAAAATGGCAATATTTGTGTAGAAAAACGATTAAAATATTATACAAAATAATGGGTATTAATGTACAAAATATGTAGAGAAAATATCAAAGGATATAAACATTATTTTACATTAATAATGGGGATTTATGGCCAAAATTAAATGAAAATGCCTAAAAAATGACCGAATAAAACAAAAAAATGCTCTTATGAGCCGAAACAGGTAAAAAATGCAAAAAAAAATGCCCTAACAAATACGTCTTAAAACACTCAGTTTATCACATAACATATAAATACTAAAGCAGCGATGTGTCTGGCTTACTAGAAAAAAGATGCAATTTCATCAAAATCCTAGCCTTAATAATAACTTAATGTTTTCACAAAATATAGAAATGTTCATCTCCGCTCAAACAAGTCAAAATACATATGTACCTTTTCGTAACTGATATGAAAATTTGGACTAATTACGGACATTATTTTCAACTATTTTTAAACTATTATTCTAAAATTTATAATTATTTCAACTGTAATTTGACGACAAATCTCACACACATGCTTCACTTAAATCAATCCTTTGAAACTTGATGGCATCCATAATGGGCCAATGCTTGGAACAGGTGTTTTTTTAAACCTCAAACTGAAAACACGCCCCTTATTCACCCACATTCTGGAGAAATATCAGTATATTCCACCAATGAGCGAGCAAGTCTGCACCCGGGCCGATGGAAAGGTCCGCCCCCAGGACACCCACACACACCGGCAACATGGCAGCGCGACCCCACCTTGACCCCCGGCCGTTACCTTAACACTCAACTCTTCATGACTGTCCAGTCATTCGCTAAATAAGGTTTTCAGCCTGGGGTCCGCAACTCCAGAAAACTCTCCTTCGGTAAGAAAAAAAAATCCAGCTACTTTCAACTGTCTTTTAAAGGATTCGTATTCATTACTTGTCTTTTATCATCGTCATCATCATCATCATTGTCGTCATCACGTTTTCGTCATAATTTTCAACATCACAAAGACAGACTAAATGTCTGTTCCAGCGTCCCTGTCCGTCATGTACCAGAATGTTACTGAATTTTAAATCTACTAGTGGCTTGTGCAGCAAATGTTGCAAACTAAGTTCATTAGACGTTCAAATAAACATTTTTCAGATTTATTTTCAGTGAAGAATACCAGACATTCGGAAAGTCATTTGCTTCCATAATAATGAAAGATACTCTCTCTCGAGCCAATACTGAAGAGAACAACGCATATAAATATCTACACCACACCGCCATTAAATATATGAAAAAGACCCAATCCCACTTGATTAATAATTATAAAAATATTTGATTTTTAATAATATTATTATCTTACGTGAGTTTTATAGCTTTCAGTAACATATACTAGGCCTATATATACTACATAGCCGCCACTCAGTAAAATATAGAAATCAAAATCTAATTTAAGTTATTCTCTACATCTGCTTATGTAACCCTAAAACGTTTCACTTTCATATCAATATAGTATTAATATGTATAATTAATGAAAAATAATCACATCATGGCATTAACTACAATAATATTTCATTTCTAACGGTAACAATGTCATCAAACTACCTCAACTTTGTAGTTTTTAATATCCAATACACAGCTGTACCCAGAAAATTACACACCACAGAAAAGAACCTGTAAATTATTTTTAGTAAGTTCAGTTTTTAATAACCAATTTAATTTGAGCTCTAAATATGTCATCATTCTTGCAGATCATGGCCTTCGTGTAATATTGTTTACTGTAGTATGTGTTTTGTTTTATTCTGAAATGCTACACGGCCGACTTGATGATCGCTTCGCTTCTCCTTTACAAAAAAGCGAAGGTAATATCAAGTCGGCCGTGAATGCTATTAGCTAGTTCTCAAAACTGACGACAGATGGATTTTGGAAAATAGGAAAATTATGTTTAAAAATTGACATTACACTGAAAACTACTATTTTTCCGAAAAACTTTGAGTTCCAAGCTTCAGAATGAGGGGTCATTTATTAAAATCCGTTCAGCCGTTTTCCCGTAATTTCCATTACCAGTTCAAATTACATATATATGTCAGCGTTGGAAATCTAGAATACTAGTGGCTTGTGTAGCAAATGCTGCAAACTAAGTTCATTAGAAGTTCAAATTAAAATTTTTCAAAATTATTTCCATTGAAGAATACCAGACATTTTGGAAGTTATTTGCTTCCATAATAATAATAATAATAATAATAATAATAATAATAATAATAATAATAATAATAATAATAATAATAATAATAATAATAAAACATATCCCTCTGAATGGTTTCCTTTGTGCTAAATATTTTTATTGAATCTATACATATTCAGTTCTTGAGTTTCATTTAATATATGGAAAAGACTCATACCACTTGATTAATAACTATAAACATATTTCATTTTTAATAACAATATTATCTTACTTAAGTTTTGTATAGACTACTATATAGCCGTCACTCAGTAAATATTATAGAATTGAAGATCTAACTTCAGATATTCTATACGCCTACTTATATAACCCCGAAAGCTTTCACTTTCATATCATCAATAAAGCATCAATCTGTAGGGGAGAGTCGGGTAGTATCGGACATCGGGTAATATCGGACAGTGAGTTTCTTTCATCTACCACACGATGATAGTACCTGATTGACATGGTTACGTTTCTGTGATGTCGCATAGAGAAACGTAACCATGTTATTCAGGTACTACCATATGGTGGTAGATGAAAAAAAAACGCACTGTCCGATACTACCCGACTCTCCCCTATAATAAGTTACATATACTCACGTCATGGCATTCACTATCATAATATTTCTTTTTTAATGGTAATAATGTCATCAAACATTTTTAACTTTTGTAGTTTTTAATTAATATCCAATACACAGACAGCTGTACTCAAAAAATTACACAGCAGAGAATCTGACCTGTAAATTTTTTTAGTAAATCTTGAAGTTCTTAATAACCAATATTAAAGAAACATTCTGAAAAAGTTACACAAATGATCGACATACTCGTATTATGATGTCAGAGAATCTGAGCCATCTGAACTCTAAATATGTCGTAGCCTTCGTGTGATATTGTTTATTGTAGTGTGTTTGTCTTTTGTTTTATTCTCTAAAAGCCATTATTTCTGAAAACTGACGACAGATGGATTTTGGAAAATAGAAAAATGATGTAGGAAAACTGAAATTTCACTGGAAACTACTATTTTTCTGAAAAAGTTTGGGTTTCAGGCTTCAAAATGACGGGTCATTTATTAAAATCCGTTCAGCCGTTTAACCGTATTTTCCATTACCAGTTCAAATTATAAATATATGATCATTAGGGCTAGGATTTTGATGAAATTGCATCTTTTTCTAGTAAGCCAGAAACATCACTGCTTTATTATTTATATGTTATATGATAAACTGGGTGTTTTAAGACACATTTGTTAGGACACTTTTTTGCATTTTTTGCCTGTTTCAAGTCATAAGAGCATCTTTTGTTTTATTAGGTCATTTTCAGGCATTTTCATTTAATTTTGGCCATAATTCCCCATTATCAATGTGAAATAATGTTTATTTCCTTTGATATTTTCTTTACATATTTTGTCCAGTAATATCCATTATTTTTTATAATATTTCAATCGTTTTTCTACATAAATATTGCCATTTTAACGTAGTACACCCCATGTAATGGACCAGTCCAACCACCCCTTGAATATGAACTCCTCTATAGCCTACCTGCTAATTCCGAATAAGAGCGGCCTTGTGGTACACTACATGAAAACTAAAAGTAAAGTAAATCCATGGCGCTACAGCTCATGAAGGGCCAAGACCGACCAGCTGACTGCTGACCTCACGTCCACATGCCGACGCAGAGGTGAACGATCATACATGGAAACTACATCAGGTAAAATAATTAATTAAAGTGTACTACTTATAAAAAATTATGTAAAATTTAATTTAATTATTAGTCTAAATATTAAGTAGTAGAAAACCTTTTTTCCTACTAAGCCAATTATATAACATCAATATTTAGGGCAATTTTAAGGGCATTTTGAAAGATTTTTAGGTCATAAATGCATTGTTTTTAGGACATTTTTTCATGATTTATAGGTCATCAAAACCCTATCCCTAATGATCATGAATTTCCTACAGACTTGATTACACGGCACCGAAATTCCGTTCAGTGAATCAGTAAAGAATCTAGGTATTTATATGGATAAAAGTTTAAATTGGAACATTCAAGTTGCAGAAACCTGCAAAAAGGTATTTTCATTAATCCACTCGTTTAGACGATTGAAGAATTTTCTACCCCTTTCCATGAAAAAAATGTTAGTGCAAACACTCGTGATGCCCCACTTCGATTACTGTGATATTCTGTTTACTGCCCTAAGCGTTACTTCGGCGCAGAGACTACAACGTGTTCATAATATGTGCGTCCGTTTCGTCTGCAATATTCGCCGGGCTGATCACGTAACACCATCCCTCGAAATGTTGTCCTGGCTCCGTCTAGAAGATCGTAGGAAAATCCACTGTCTTTCCCTTCTCTTTCACATATTACATTTCTCCACTCCTGTCTATCTTGCGTCTCGTTTTCAAAATTTATCCACCCATCATAACCTAGACACACGATCACAACACTCCTCAATATTATCCATTCCCTCCCACCGAACATCCTCATATTCATCTTCTTTCACTGTGGCTGTTCCTCGACTTTGGAATTCCCTACCGAGTAATGTCAGGGACTGTCAGACATCAAATCAATTTAAGAATAGGTTAACGAGATATTTTTCTAACAATTATTGTCAACAATAATAGCTGTTTCAGGTTTCTCAGTGTTTAATGGTTATATATATCACAGATAGATATATAAATTATCTCATTATTATTATTATTATTATTATTATTATTATTACTATTATTGTTATTACCATTATTATTATTATTATTATTATTATTATTATTATTATTATATCATTATTATTATAACTATTTCTTACCAGTGTTTATTATTGTCACACTAACATTAGTTATCCAATTTTCATTATTTACTTTCATGTTGTTTTATGTTCTAGATATTAATGTAATAACTATGTAAGCAATTGTATTCAATTAGAATTAGAGTCTGGCTGGGCGGAAGAGAAGGCCTACTGGCCTTAGCTCTGCCAGATTAAATAAATAAATTATTATTATTAAATTATTATTATTATTATTATTATTATTATTATTATTATTATTATTATTTTATCCTTCCTCCTGAATATAATAAGGAATTTTCTAAATTCTTCTCTCGATACTTGGTCGAGAAATTCGCAGTTTTTTCGAAACTAAGAACTTCTTATGGACAAGTTATTTAAGCTATTTTAATCATTACTCTTTTGAGAAATTCAGTTCTATTAAAAGGCTTTAGAGCAAAGGATATTTGAAACCCCATTAGGTAGCTGACTTCCTGACATTTATTTATCCCATCTTTGTCTTCCCGGCTATGATTTAAGACATGTCAATTCCTGGGGTTTAACAGTTCGTTGGCACATAATATTGAATCAGTTTTTCTACAATATTATTATTAAATGAATAACTAATAAATAGTTACCCTCATCTAAAGATTAAGAAGATTAAAATTGAGATAAAACCTAATAATTTTATCCTTCTAAGGAGAAGATCTAAAAATATCAATATTCATGCACGTACAAGTGAATTATAGAAACACATACTTAGTGGTCAGTAGGCCTAATAATAATAATAATAATAATAATAATAATAATAATAATAATAATAATAATAATAATAATAATAATACATTATTCAGAGTGGCAATTAATGTTTCTATATATTCCTAATTGAACCGTTGAGCAAAGTAAACGTATTACATTTTGTCCGATAGAACAACAAAAAAGTTTTCCTTCTCATTCTTTACAAAATCACCTCTTACTGCTTGTACAGACAGAGTTTGTAGAGCGACATGATACCGCCACTGCTTGCCTTCAGTAAGTGAATGAAGCACACAGCAATGTACAGGAAACTCTTCGTCCTCATTTGAATGTCTGTGATTACACGATGTAATCACGACACCCGCTTTGGTCACCGCTGCTCTACATTGTCAGTTATTGTGGTAGACAGTTTTTTTTTTTTTTTAATTTCCCACAACTTTGTTTCAAGTGACTTAGGTATCTTTCTGCAATGGCACATTCAATTATTATTCGATAAACTGCATAATCTGAGATGATTCCGTATTAAATCTATCAGTTTTTCCACCGATATCGTTGCTCAACTCAGATGCGATTTTTCTAACAATTCCGCGGTCAGATGCCGGAACAGTTGCCGGCTATTGGAAGAAATAAATATTTGAAATCTGCTTCTTCTATTTGAATAGCCCTGTTATGTTGTATTCATTTTTAATATTTATTTTTCTAGGCTATAATTACAAATTAATATATTTGTTTTCAGGTTTCTGATTGTTCTGATATCTCATCTGATGGTGTTGAATTTCGCCGTACTCCTCATATTTTCCACGCGCGAGGAAATCTGTTAATTGAACTCGATGACAAACAATGTGATTTCGAGTACCAAAGTTTCCAGTTGGAGAACTTAAGCAAAGGTCACGTCCTCAGTTACAACCACAAACAAAACGAAATCCTGCTCTGAATCAAAGCTCATTATTGAGACTCATATTCAGAAGGCGGTGACGATTATGTTTTCTCTCCCATTGGCGAAACAGTTGAAAATCAACTGCTTTACAATCGAATGTCATTCATGTTGCGCGACGTTGCCACACACTTTTGTTGCAAATATCAGTTAATACTGAACCTAGTTTAAATTAATGTTAAGTTAATTTTATACACCACAGTCATGTACAAACTAACCTCAAGTTATTTACTAATGTTCAGTTAAAAGTAAACGGTAGTTAGTGACTTTTATACAACTGGGCACTAAAGGGTTGTTATGAACCGATATTATACAGTGTGTCCCAAATAGATTCATACAATCTTTGAAATACTATTTCACAGCAAAGAAATGAGACAGAAATACGATTTTTGCAGCTTATGATTCAGAAAGCAGTGGAAAGCATGAAAACATTTTTTGTTTATTTAACGACGCTCGCAACTGCAGAGGTTATATCAGCGTCGCCGGTTTGTCGGAATTTTGTCCCGCAGGAGTTCTTTTACATGCCAGTAAATCTACTGACACGAGCTTGTCGCATTTAAACACACTTAAATGCCAGCGACCTCGGCCGGGATCGAACCCGCAACCTCGAGCATAGAAGGCCAGCGCTATACCAACTACGCTACCGAGAGCGATGCATAAAAACATATTCATCTGTTTATAAACAAACATTATCGTTAGATGAACGTAAGTGGATACTGAAATGTTATTGAAAAGTGGAGAATGTTGTTGAGGTTCAACGACGTTGGAGGGTTAGATTTGGAACAAAACCACGAACAAGGTTAACTATCGCAAGAATCCGAGACAAGTTTGAAGTCGACGGAACGGTGCAAGATGTGTTGAAAGGCCGGTGCGGAAGAAAGAGAAGTTCCACCGATAACGAGAATGTTGATGCAGTCATGCAAGCTTTTGCACAATTCCCAGAGAAGTCAATGAGGCAATGTTCTCGTGAGATTGGTATCAGCAAATCCAGTGTCCACCGAATTTTGAGAACTCAAAACTGGAAGCCTTACATTCCGAGATTTGTCCACGCACTAAATGATCCGTCCAGATCCAGAGATGGATAAGACGAAGAGAAATTCCACCTCGATCTCCGAATTTAACCCTCCAGATTTCTACCTGTGGGGAGTTCTAAAGGACAGATTGTACGCCATAAAACCACAAACACTGGAGGAACCGAGAGTTCAGATTGAACATGCCTGTAATGATATTCCATTAGCAACAATCCAGTCGGTATCTCGCTCTGTTGTACATCGTTGTTGGAAGGAGGCCATTTTGAACATGTACGGGGTTAAGGAGTACAAAACCGTAAAAGTTGTATTTGTGTCTCATCTCGTTGCTGAGAAATAGTGTTTCAAAATGCGTATAGATAAATTTGGGACACTCTGTATAAATTAATTTCCTAGCGATGTGAACAGCTTTACGAAAAATGACTAATTAAGACATCACAGAAACACACCAGATATGTCACACACGCCCAAGGCCAATGGAAGAAAGGTAAATGTAGGGGAGAGTTGGGTAGTATCGGACATCGGGTAATATCGGACAGTGCGTTTCTTTCATCTACCATCAGATGGTAGTACCTGAATAACATGGTTACGTTTCTGTATGCGACATCACAGAAACGTAACCATGTCATTCAGGTACTAATCATCTGGTGGTAGATGAAATAAACTCACTGTCCGATATTACCCGATGTCCGATACTACCCAACTCTTCCCTATTTTTCCTACTGGGAATAACTGCGGATCCTTTTATTTATAAATTAGAAACTCTCGTTGTACTCTATGGGTAAGGATAACATATTATAAAATAGGCATTGAAGGAGACAAAAGAAATGAACACATGGGAGTTCATTCTCACCACATCCTTGGATCAGCATTTTGCTTTTATGAACGTTGTTTGTGTCATAATAACTGCAGTGAAGCAGAGGATATCAAAATGAAGGAGGAAGAAGTACGTAGCGGTTTTATAAACTGCACTAACACTATGACAACGAAAATTATTTTCTCAGGAGCATTAACAAGCTCTCAGGCAGTATCAGTACTAAAGATCTATACTACGAGTGTGTTAGAAGAAAGACTTACTATCTATACGAGTTTATTACTTTAAACACGATCCATACTGTGACTACGTAGAGAATACAGTCATATTAAGACTTGACACAAAATTTTAATCAAAATTCATGTTATATATATAGGAATCTGGCTTGTGTTCCTTGTTTGGTATTTTGTATCAGTAAGCGTAGTCTTGTGCCATGTCGATTAAATGATCGGATAGTCCCATTAACATGTGTATTTGTTGGTTCAAATATCTCATAGAGTGAGAAAGAAACAGATGAAATAGTCGAATCCTGGAAGTAGAGAATAAATTGCAATCCTCGTCATCATAAGAATATCATCATTATCGTGCATTATCATTATTATAATCAACATTAGCAACTCTGCCACCATTATCTACGTTTACAACACTTCAGTCATCATTATCTTCACTTCTACCAACTACACAATCAATCATCTTCAGTAATACCACCAGAAGTACCATTATCTTCATCTCTACAACCAATACCTACAGTAATACCACAAGAAGTACCATCATCTTCATCTCTACAACAAATACCTACAGTAATACCACCATAAGTACCAATATCTTCATCTCTACAACAAACACCTACAGTAATACCACCATAAGTACCATTATCTTCATCTCTACAACCAATACTTACAGTAATAGCACCATAACTACCATTATCTTCATTTCTACAACAAATACCTACAGTAATACCACCATAAGTACCATTATCTTCATCTCTACAACCAATGTCTTCAGTAATACCATCAGAAGTACCATTATCTTCATCTCTACAACCAATACCTACAGTAATACCACAATAAGTACCATTATCTTCATCTCTACAACCAATGTCTTCAGTAATACCATCAGAAGTACCATTATCTTCATCTCTACAACCAATGTCTTCAGTAATACCATCAGAAGTACCATTATCTTCATCTCTACAACAAATACCTACAGCAATACCACCATAAGTACCATTATCTTCATTTCTACAACCAATACCTACAGTAATACGACCAGAAGTACCATTATCTTCATCTTCACCAATATCTACAGGAATACCGCCTGAACCGACACTGTACAGTATTTACGATCATCCCTCAAAATGACAAATTTTACATGGAATAAACGGTTTAGTACCGATTTCACTGTATTTCAATATATGTTTGTTTAGTGAAATTTCCAAGACACAAATTCTTCACCTGAAGATAATAGATCTTATTTATAGTTTTGTTAAGCTTTGTAATTTGTAATATTATTTTCAAGTAATTCCGTATCCGAATAAAGGGATCCCTTTTTTTCGTTAGTTGTCAAGATTATTAGAAGTATTAGACACGTATTATTTCGGTATTAATATTTTCAGACGAAAATATCAAATATATCGATTTTCCTACTAATTAACAACATACAGATGATATGAGTAAGTTTACCAACAAGGGCAATGACGTAAATTGGTGCAAAGTTTTACGTAAGTAACACGTATGGAGTTACAAATTTATCATGAAACTTGTGAAGTGTAAAGAATTCGCGGAATCCGCATTGCGAAACAAGGGCATGGTCTGACGTTTCACGTATGTCGTTCAATATTTTATGAACATGCGTAATACACACAAATGTATTCAATAACACGAATGAGAATAGCGAGCGCAGGGAAGTATTATGCTCTCGGCACGTTCAGGGAGCCCACGCGTGAGCTCACCTAGCCCAACAACTCGCAAAACAATCCGAGTGAGATATATTGTCCAACCTGCAAACTGTTTCCACTGTAAATGCAGTCAACTAAATTCACTTCACTTAACACATCACGATTACATGTTTTTTTCCAGTTTCTAACAAATAAATTGAACACTGAATTAATTACGATGTCACAGAAGGCTTTATCGTTTGAATCTAATGGTTTTTTGCTTAATCAAGAAAAGACTATCAACATAACTTTTACCCTAAATCATGTAATAAAAAAAGGACAACATACGAAACTATACCAAATTTCTAGGACTTTTTATAGACTCCAGTTTAACATGGGAAAAACTTATCGAATATATATGCACAAAACAATCAAGAGTTATATATTTATTAAAGAAATTAATGACTTGCGTTTCCCAAAATTATTTAAGATGTGCCTACTTTTCGTTCTTTCAGTCGATAATTAGGTAAGTCTTAATTTTCTGGGGGAATGGTAGCAAAATTTAATAACTTTTATTTATTTAATCTGACAGGATTAAGGCCATAAGGCCTTCTTTTCCATTCTACCAGATAGCACATATAAATACAAAAAAGAAATACAAACACTGATGAAAATAATACAAATTAAGTTAAAGCCCTATAGAGGATCAACAGGGTCAAAAGAACACTATAGAGCTCTCATCGAGCTAGTACAAGAAAAAAGAAAGAAAACAGAGATAGCAATGATGATAGTGATAACTGATAATAATAATAATAATAATAATAATAATAATAATAATAAATACATTACATATTAATTGTCAATTTTACAACAGCATAGTTACAATATTTACTATATGTCATGGGTTAAGCCGAAGTTGCGCAACCTGACGGTGTTCAACAAGCAATTCCATGAACTAGAATGTGATTTTTTAATTTAAATTTGAATTTTGATATTGTCCAACAGTCTCTGACATGGTCAGGGAGAGAGTTCCAGAGGCGTGGAATAGATATGCTGAAAGATGATGAGTAGAAGGATGTTCTGTGCAGAGGAATAGAGAGAAGGTACATGTTCCGGGTTCGAGGTAGTGAAAGGTAAACAAAACGAGATGCTAGGTAAGAGGGTGTGGAGGTGTGGATGATTTTAAATAGTCATAAGAGAGAGTTGAAGAATCTTCTTTCTTTAAGTGGACTCCAAGACAACAATTCTAGTGACGGTGTTACATGATCGAATTTTCTAACGTTACAAACGAAACTAACGCAGATATTGTGAACACGCTGTAATCTATGGGCAAGATCAGTATTTAGATTCGTGGAGAGAGAATCGCAATAATCGAAGTGAGGCATCACTAAAGTTTGGATCAGGTTCTTTTTAAGGCTGAGAGGTAAAACGTTGGTTAAGTGTCTGAGGGAAAGAATTATGGGAGTGTCTTGATTTTTCAAAAGAAAGCCATTAGAATTCTATGTCAATCAAACTATCTTGAACATTGTCGACCTCTTTTCAAACAATATCAGATATTAACTGTCATAAATTTATATATATATACGACATAGTCCTTTACACTCGACAAAATATAGACAATTACTCAATATACTCAATATACATGATCATGAAATTAGAAATAGTGAACAAATTAATATCCCATACTGTAGATTACATAAAACTAGACAAATGTTTCTGTCATGGGGATGAAATTATAGGCTATAATAAGCTTCCCAGTCAATATTATAAGTTACCATCCAATAGTTTCAAAGTTAGATTTTATAATTGGCTTTTAATTAATCCTTTCTACTCTGTAGATGAGTTTCTTAACATAAATTCATACGAAATTGCTTTTTTAATAAATAAAGCTATTTACATTTAGTTACAATTATTACATTAAGAGTGAAGTGTTTTCATTAATTTTAGAATTTCAAAATGTTTTGTGTTTTCATTCTAATTAAACTTTACTGTTTTCAATTATATGTGTATTTTAAAATGTATGTTTTTTTTTTCCTCCCTTCTGTATTGTGACGAAGCCAGTGTTTAATGGCTTAATAAATTGAATTGAATATCTTTAACACTTAACATATTATTTCACCTATTGTCAATTCAACCCACATCTACATAATTATCAGTTCCAATCAGCTAATTTTTCTGATTTATACAAGCTGTAAGTGAAATAATCCTGCAAATTTTCAGAGCGTACAGCTCATGTTGTATGTAACAAAAAAGTGTAATGCCACGTTGATGGAAAGTCCATAGTTTTCTCATAAAGAAATGTTTTTTCTCAAATGTTAAACACCCTCTTATTCGGTAATATTATGAGTAGGGTCGTGAATTTTGTACATATCAATTGAATATGTAATAAAAAAGCATTTATAGATTGTATTCTCTCTCTCCAACAATAGGTCGAAGAGAGAAGAGAATGTAATTTGGAAACACACGTTTATATTTTATTGACTACCAAATTCGTTTAGGAAATCCCAGGACTCAGGTAGATAGTGTGCCAGTTTCTCTTGACGAATTAAATAATCATTTTGCAACGGTACAGTCAATAACCTTGGATACGGTCGACAAACAGCAGACAGTTAACGAATTACAAATGACTCCAATTCCGAATAGAGGAATATTTTTCTTCACTTATGTCACAGTCTACTATATACAGTCGCGAAGCTTGAGGTGTTTTTTTTTGCAAATATCGTGATAAAGCGCTCCAAGCGGTTAGCAACTAGAAACAATAGACTGTCCATGGTCGACTTTGGACTGTGTCGTATTTCTATCGAGTGCTAGCTCGTTGCGTATTTCACATTGATGCTTGTGAAATGTTCGTTATTGGTTATAATGAAAATGTTAATGGCTAAAATATAATAATTGCAATAATAATATGGGACAAGGAGGAGACGTTTGTAGTGCTATAAATTGTAGCAACAATAAGAGAAAGAGGCCAGAGTTATCCTTTTTCCGATTTCCGAAAGATTCAGAAAGGTTCCTGGGTTTCCACAAGAATGCTGTGCAGAAACAAAACTCTTAATTTGAAGTTCTTTGTGACTGTTAGAATACATTATATCCTTAAATTTCACAATGAAATGTTTCAGTCTAACTGAAAGGACATTAGATACCGGTCAAAGTTCTGTCACTTAGGCTGCTAAATTTCCAGAGAAATAAAGGTTAGGTCTACTTTTTTTTTCAGAGGATATATTTTTAATTGTAGCTATTAATGTTGTTATTATTTTTATGTGTTATTTTACTAAAGATGTAGAAAAATTAAGTTTGTTTTAATGAACTTTACTAATCACGTTTTATTTTCAATTCTGGTGGGATTATTATTGCTTAAGCCTATTTTTTTCTTCAAAGGATATGTTTCTAATTATAGTTGTTAATTGTGTTGTTATTTTTATTTGTTGCTTTAACTAGAGACGTAGAAAAAGTCTGTTACAATAAAATTTATTGATCACGTTTTATTTCCAATTCTGGTGTGAATATTATTGCTTAACCTCATCCCATTTTGTTAACTACGTAAGCCTACACTACAAGTACCGGTACACGTAAGTTACTCCATTAATTCATATTTCCATTATTATTGTTGTAAAGGGAAATGCAAATTAATATTTATTGGTTTCAATTCATAGTTAATTATCGCTATAATCTTGAATGAGTGAAGCTATTATAGTAAATTTCAGTTCGTTTTGCACAAACAAAAATTTTATTAACTTATTTCTTGCAGGTATCTTCGAGTATATGGTGGAATTTAATACACTTCATTAAAATAATAAATTAACTTCATGCATTTAATATTTCAATAATGGAAGGAAGGTGTTAATTTTTCCGAAAGAACACGACAACGAAAGTGTAACATATTTTGTCGGCTGCTAGGAGAGAGATCTGCGATGATGAGGCGATAGTAGCGATCCTAGTGGTGGGCAACTACCCATGTTTGCATTTTTACTACATATTGAGCTTCGCGACTGTATATAGTAGACTGTGCTTATGTTACAGAAACTGAAGTAAGAGCGGCAATGAAACGTATTACTTCTAAAGCTGAAGGTGTGGATAATATTAGTATAATATTATTGAAGAAAATAATGGACATAATACTGTCGACATTAACACATATTCAACGCCTCGCTCATAACTTCTACCTACCCGAACCTCTGGAAGAAAGCCTTTATCCGTCCGATCCCCAAACTTAAAACCCCATTATGTGCAAATGATTTCCGTCCAATTAATATCCTACCTCCTCTATATATAAAAGAATTTCTACCACTTAGTCTAAAAAATAATCTTATTCAGACGCTTGTAATGCCCCATTTTGATTATTGCGGTTCCTTGCTAATTAATGTAAGTTCACTCTTTGCTGAGAGACTACAACGTGTTCATAATGTGTGCATACGATTCATCTGCAATACTCGTAAATTTGACCATATAACACCTTCCCTCCAGTTACTTTCATTGGTGCGTCTGAAGGAACGAAGAACAATAAATTCACTGTCGCTTCTGCTTAGAATCATGCATACATCTACTCCGAATTATCTGTTAGCGCGTTTTCAATTTCTTACAACTCTTCGAAACCGACACCAAGCACTTCTTTCTATCCCTCACCATAGAACGTCTTTATACTCATCTTCCTATACTGTAGAAATACCTCGCTTCTGGAATTCGTTACCTAATGACGTCAGGGACTGCCGGACTTTATCACAATTCAAAATTAAATTGGAAAATTTTGTCTTAGTTAATATTTTTAGGTATTGCTAGAAGTAATGATTTGTGTTTTTTCTTTCTTTTTCTTTTTTAATCTAGATTAAAATTGCAAGTTTCTTGTTTATGTTAATTAGTTAGGATACAATATAGTACATTATGCAACGAGCCTATAATGAAGGTAATTAAGAAGTGAGTATGGATATTTATGAAACGAGCGCAAGCGACTTTCATAATTTTCATGCGAGCTTCTTAATTACCATTATAGGCGAGTTTCATACGACTTTTTATGCTCGACCATATTTCTAACTTGATATTATTAATTTTATTGTATCTGACCTTGAGCAATGTCCCGTATGTTGTGAGGTGTACGCAGACGCGAAATTATTGATTTTTTCCGAGGAACAAATGTCCACAGTGACCTTGCTAGGCCATAAGAACCTACAGAGATAACATTGAAATTAAATTAGACATTGAAAAACGAGATGACAAATTGAATTTATTTGAATATTATTTACAATTAACGCTAATTATTATAGTAACAGAACATAACCTTCTGCGACAGTATTGGATTTCCAGCCTCCGTGACTTTTCGCTAATTCTCTTTCGATTGCACATCCGAGAATAATCGATACTTGCGGTTTTATAACGATAGAAAGCTGACCTGTCACCGGTTGAACAGTTGTAACCTGAGTCGTCATTGGCTGAAAGACCTGACCTTTAATGAGTAGGTGTACTTTAATGACATGCATTTAAGGACTGCTACCAGGTGTATAATTACTACATTTCGGCATGGTCGAGCATAAAATAAATTATGATAATTAATCGCTCATTTAAAGTTTGTGTGATTGCAACCTGTGCATATTTTTGTGTGGCTTTACTTTGTTTATAGTGTTTCTCTCTCTCTCTCTTTATTTCTTGTGTATCTTTATTTTGTATACAGTGTATTTTTTTCTGTTTATTTCTATTATTGTATTTGTATTCCTGGTGTTGTGTGAAGAGAAGGCCTGATAGCCTTAACTACACCAGAATAAATAAATAAATAAATAAATAAATAAATAAATAAATAAATAAATAAATAAATAAATAAAAAGCATTTGACAAGATCATACGACCAAAATTATAGTAAATATTAAGGGAAAAGGGACGTCCATGACTAATAATAAAGGCAAACGAAAGTTTATATAAAAGTAAAAAAATTTACGAGTGCTGTTTCGAATAGTTTAGAACGTACTCGCTGCGAGATGTCGATCAGGGAGCGCATCTACAACACAACAGATCCCCCACTATGACTACCTGCTCACGAACGAAAACTGGTTTGTGGCGCAGGTTTTAATGTCAGTGGTCGGGCTATAAGATACTAAACTGTGTTGAAAATGTATTATTGTATCATCTCATCATTACAAATATTCCGCTAGATGGCAGTAGTGTGTTATGATCAGCTGTTCTCTTGTTACCAGTTGTGTCAACTATACAATTTTCTTTGAACTCTATGGACGATTACTAGTCAAGAAAGCTTTGTTGATTCAGTTTCATGTTTATTAAAACAGTTGTATTCCACTTTATCAAATATATTAAACAATCTTTGATACTTGACTATCCATAATGTCACACACAATAGAAGCTATAACATAACTTAAACAAGATAAATGATAGAAAAATTTCAATTAACGATGATGAAATAAACATAAATCATTTTAAAAGGTACAATTATTGAAAGTACAATATCGACAAACAAAAAAACAAATGCTAGGTAGGTGATAAAACAAATCCTAGAGATGTGATAAGAATTGTGGGATAAGGAACTATGATTAGTTTAAACACGCCGTTCCGTACTGTTTTATTGGTCAGTAGTAGTATGACGTAGTAAAAATGTAATAGTTACTGCAATCAGTTTGAAAATTACACTTTTTTAAAGATTTTTTTCTCATTTACTAAGTTAGGACTTCTAAGATTTATATTCTTCCAGACTTCACTTCCAGAGAGAGCAAAGAAAATGCTTCATCGTAAAAATTGTATTTTATTTTCAAGGCTGAGAACAAAGTATTTTAGATGGAGAGCCGTGCCAAGGCAGATAATCTATTTTCAGTCCAGTCTGAGAATTACGCAAATATATCTTTATTCTTTTTAAAGTGGATAACGACCTGTCACTAGAGGCACTTGTACCTGAAATTGTGACCGCCAGAAAAACTAGTTTATACATTTCTGGAAAGAAGGACGTCACAAAGATCTGTCGTATCCAGGTGCCTTGAAAATTCGTGTATAGTGAATTTATAGAACAGCGAGTTCCAATACAATACTGTAAGCTCACTTTTTGTAGTTGGTTGATTTTCTCTAGATAAATCAAAACCTCTAGTCAGATTGCTGTAGATAAAACGTTGGATCAGCGAGTGGGTGATGCATTTACATATGACTTCGTGCATCCTGCCCGCAGATCATAATTATTGATTGTACAAAGCCACACAGCGAGTTGAGTCTACTTTCAGGTAAATACAGTTCACATAATAACTCAATGGTGCATATTGAAGCCCGTAAGGGCTAGCGCGCGCGACGGGCAGATTGCTCTGCACGCGGGATGCTTCTCTTCTTCTACTAGAACGCACCGAAAGGGGGATACCTGAGATTCAGTTCTTGGGCGGTGAAAAAATCTACTTCTCAAAACTCCTGAAAGATTCTTCTAAGTAACTCTTCCTAATATCGGACTCACCAAACATTGATATAAATCTCACGACTGGTAATATCGAAAATATTTTTATGCTCGACCATGCCGAAATGTAGTAATTATACACCTGGTAGCAGTCCTTTAATGCATGTCATTAAAGTACACCTACTCATTAAAGCTCAGGTCTTTCAGCCAATGACGAGACTCAGGTTACAACTGTTCAGCCAATGACAGGTCAGCTTTCTACTATTATAAAACCGCAAGTATCGATTATTCTCGGATATGCAATCGAAAAAGAATTAGCGAAAAGTCACGGAGGCTGGAAATCCAATACTGTTGCAGAAGGTTATGTTCTGTTACTATAATAATTAGCGTTAAATGTAAATAATATTCAAATAAATTCAATTTGTCATCTCGTTTTTCAATGTCTAATTTAATTTCAGTGTTATCTCTGTAGGTTCTTATGGCCTAGTAAGGTCAATGTGGACATCTGTTCCTCGGAAAAAAAAATACTTTCGCGTCTGCGCACATCTCACAACATACGGAACATTGCTCAAGGTCAGATAGAAATAAAATTAATAATATCAAGTTAGAAATATAGTCGAGCATAAAAAGTCGTATGAAACTCGCCTATAATGCTCGCTTGCGCTTGCGCTCGTTTCATAAATATCCATACTCACTTCTTAATTACCTTCATTATAGGCTATTATGGGGCGATCCTAGGGAACATAAGAGGATTATCTTCCCCAGGATTGTTATGAAACAATAATCAGTGTACCGCCGTAAATTACCGCAGTAAAAATCAATTTACTGGAGTAGATTTTTTACTATACTGCAGTAGTTTTAAGTATAGATGGGAAAAGTTGTTATTTTCGCGTAACAGTTCCAACTGTTCCAGTTCCTTGAAAATACTAGGTTCCAAATAACAGTTCCGAAATAGCAGTACCATATGTAACCTGTATGTACCTACAAGGTGCACAGTGGTATCTTGGAACCGCAGGGTTGACAAGCCTCTCATGGAACAGTAGTATTTTGAACAGGTACGTACTACAGGGACATCATTTTATTTTTACTTCAATTTTTATTGTACCTGAGTTTTTAAAAGTACTTCACTTCCACACTCTCTACTAGTAAACTTCCAACTGTTCTCCTCACAGAACCAAGCGTATACAGTCAAAGTCGCCTTAAGGTCGTAGTAAACACAAACAGTATTGAGTTAGTGAGTATAGTACGTTCCAGAAATATGTTCGCGTTTTCCAGTGACGAAAAAGTTTTCAATATTGAATCATATTTTCGCACAAGTACTGTCGTCCGTTTGCCTACGTTGCATCCCGATTTCGCTCACTCGAAACTGTTCAAAATAGCGTATATAAAAGTAATTAATGGTCACGCGATCCCCCCCCCCTTTCTAAGATCCTGCGGCATAACCACTTGGACAAACAGTAGATAGCATGTCTGAGTAATTTTATCTGTGCGGGTCGGACAGAATTGAAGATTGAATTCACAGTACATAAGGTACTCTTTTATATAATAGGTATAGAATTATTTCAACATGAGTTACTAGTACGAAGGACGAGACTGTAATTGGAATTAGATGCAATAGTCTATAGTGCGATAATATGCACAAAAGAACTAAAGCCTGTATCTAAATGAACGGCCACCATTTTCAAAAATGTGTTTAAATATCCATATTACGGTATGATTATTTTTCAATTTAACTTCATTCCCTATATTGTACGCTAATGTGCTGTAGACAGTATAATATACACTGCATAATGAATACGTTCGCATGGATAACTCAGTTCGTGAGTAAAAACACTCATTGTTAATACTGTACTGTATTTTGATTAAACAAAAACCTAATGAAAATTATCAAACTCAGAATTACGATATCTCCTAGTTTACGTAAATGGATAAACTACTTTTCTTCCCTCCTATACTTACTAAAGTGATTTTGTTTGTATTTTACGCCAGAATCTTCGAGCTTCAATCGTGGAAGGGGGTAGCAAACGGTGTTTTCGGCTATGAACTATTAATCCAAAGGTATAGCCAGGTTAATATTAAAAATGTTAGTAAAAATAAAATGATGTCCCTGTACTAGTATGTAATGTAACAGTAGTATATTGGAACAGGTACGTACTACCAGTATGTAATGTAACAGTGGTATTTAGGACGCTAAATGATCACATACTTCCCTGTATGTCACATGATGCAGTATGATGTCATAGTGAGCCGAGATGTGAATTCGTGGAAAAGAAATGTTTTCTAATGCCAAAATGAATTCGTACATCAGGCTTGTTCCAAGCAGGAAATGTAATGTAATTTTAAATTATTTGTAAATGTTATTGGCCAGGAAATCGAAGTGGATCCCAATGGTAAATAAAACGTAACCTATTCTTTCTCTTTTGCTCAGTTCAAGTTTACAATAGTGTTCAATTTCTCCAAAAATTAGTAAATAAAAGCTATAATCATTTTGGCTGTGCTAAAATTCAATTAATACCGTCATGAAGAGTAATAATCTCATTGTAATGAAATATGAACATTTACCGTTGTATTTTTGTAAATAAAATACTTCGACAATAGTCATGTTTCAACAGAATTAAGTTTAATTTCAAGAAGTGGTAATAAAACTAAAAATGTAAAATATTTGTAAATAAAACATAATCTACATGCAAATCTAGTCTTTCAGGTGAAGCTCCCTGTAAAGCAGATTTGAATAATTTCAAGGGAAAAATTGTTCCGGGGCCGGGTATCGATCCCGGGACCTCTGGTTGAACGTACCAGCGCTCTGCCAACTGAGCTACCCGGGAACTCCACCCGACACCGTCACTGTGTACGTTAACAGAAAACCACAATTCCAAGTCACACAGAGTTTGTGTGCACTCGATGTGGGTCTCTGGCGTTTCGTCAGCCCACGCGAATTGTGTGGATATAAAGGGAAAAGTTGAGACGGTGTCGGGTGGAGTTCCCGGGTAGCTCAGGTGGGAGAGCGCTGGTACGTTTAACCAGAGGTCCCGGGATCGATACCCGGCCCCGGAACAAATTTTCCCTTGAAATTATTCATAATCTATATATTTTTGTCTCCCTTGATAAAATTCGCAATGTAGTTACTACACTCTAATATAAGACATCATCGTATTTATCATCATACACAATCTCGCTTTCGCGCTTGTGGAATACCCTACACAGTGACATCAGAGACTGTCGGAATTTAGTAGCGTTCAAAAGCAAACTTATTAAGCATTTTCTTACTGCGTAGAGTAGGTTTAATTTTTACTTAGTTAATAAAAAAAATTTTTCTCTCTTCTTAATTTTTACAATGAACTGTCTAGCTTTTATTAGTCTGTTAATCTTTTAGTACTTTGATTTTTATTGTATTTGTAAATTCAATATTAATTGTAATTATAATTGTAATTGTATTCTTAATATTGTAGTTGTAATCCCCTGGTAGAGGGGAAGAGAAGGCCTGAAGGCCTTATCTCTACCAGGTTAAATAAATAAATAAATAAATAAATAAATAAATAAATAAATAAATAATATAGGCGTTATGCTGATAATTGTTTGATAGAATCCTGTACTAAGCAACATCAGTATCAAGATAATGTGTACATTTTTTAAAGAGGCTCTTCATATCTTTACTATTTATCTTTCACTTTAGATTCCAATATTTCTTTCAGTGGTACGAAAGGATTCCCAATTCTGCTTTCAAACAGTGGCGCCAACTTATATCGGCTCGTGGGATCCGAGCCCACCCAATAATTTATCGTGTTATCATTATACTTATGACATTTATTTAACTTTTAGCTCAAATGTTTAAGCCCACCCAGTGTTTTCTAAAAGTTGGCCCACTGCTTTCAATAGTGCCAAGCATGTTCCGTTCTGTGGAACAGGCGTTGTCATAATGTACAGGCCAGTTACTTTATGGGGACAGCTCTGGCCTGGCGACGCAGTGGTTTGGGCGAGTTCACTAATGTTCGAAGGGGTGTTCATTTCAGTCTTCCCCTGCCTGCGTTAGCGGTCACATCTCGGGAGCGTTAGTGATGGCGTACAGTCGCGCTAAGGACGTACTACACCATCACTGTCTTGTGTATTGCAATTTAGTGTGTTTGTTACGTACATTTCATTTAGTTACTTAAATAGTTGTAGTGCTTCTGTTTGGTATTCAGTGTGTAGTATTTATTGTCTAGATTCACTGCTATTTTCTGCTTGTGAAAATGCTGCCTGTTAGAAGCAAACTGAAAGGTCGGGTATTGCATTCGCAGTCGCGAGAAGTCGTGAACAACGTGTAGCCCTTTATTAAGATAGCGTCGGAAGAAAAAACGTAACAAATGTTGGAAAACTTGTAGCAGAGTTTACCGCTGTGTCTGAGACCTGTGTTAGCCAAATAATAAGAGAGACTAAAGACATTGATTCCTGGACTTCAGCTTCCTTTCGTGCTCCAAGAAAGATATCGATCGGCGCCAAAATCAACTGTGGACAACTTTAATGAAGCTGTCATAAGACGAACCATAGCATGAGTTCTACTGGGTGTTCATTTCAAAGTGTGTCATGACGTCACTGTTGTGAGTCAGCGATTTGAAGCGAGTTTCAGCTTTTATGTCAGAGAAGTTGCCTATTATTCAAGGCGTTCAATCTGAACTTGAGAATGTGTACGGTATAACTTGAATGTCGTAGCAACAGATGGCGGTCTGTAAAGTCTGTGTGCTACCATAACCTCTTTCGAACTGTGTTTTGCGTGGGCAAGTCGTACGCAGGGTATTTGTTATCATCGATTGCGTACGGCAACATTCCACAACACAAATCAAATGCTCCTTGCCATGTTGACCGTCGAAGTTAATGTCAACAAATACGTAGGTAATCGTCTTAACCCTCTCCCCATATCCCGACAGTAAGAAAAAAAAACTCACTTCAGCACGTGTTTCCAAACAGTTCACATTCTTGCCACTACTGGCGTTACCGTACGTATCGGTAAGTAATCTTCAGAATGAACGCCGTACTTGCTAGGCAACTTCTCTCGCATTTAGATAATACGCCTCTGCGGAAGTGTAGGAAGATTGAATTCTCTAGGCTCATCGGATAGCCACATGACGACGTACAGTGAGCCATGACACATTTTGAACTGAACACTCAGTATATTTCACAGAAACAGCGGCCCACACTTAAAAAATAAATATATATTATTGAAATTAAAAGATTATCGACTTTCAGGGAGGTATCTCAACTTTGAGGGAAAGTTATTTCAAAATTAGGATTTCATTGGATTAAAAAAAAAACAAAATAACCGCCAAATTCTGGTGGAGTATGATGATGATGATAATGATGATGGGAAAGGTAACAGTGAAGCACTTATGTATATTATCGGTATTTCCGCATAAGTATATTTCATTGTTAATTAGTGATTAACTGTTAAATATAGTGATTAGATTGCTGCTCATTGTATTTTATTTTATTGGGTTATTTTACGACGCTTTATCAACATCTGGGTCATTTAGCGTCTGAATGAAATGAAGGTGATAATGCCGGTGAAATGAATCCGGGGTCCAGCACCGAAAGTTACCCAGCATTTGCTCGTATTGGGTTGAGGGAAAACCCCGGAAAAACCTCAACCAGGTAACTTGCCCCGACCGGGATTCGAACCCGGGCCACCTGGTTTCGCGGCCAGAAGTGCTAACCGTTACTCCACAGGTGTGGACTGCTCATTGTATTTCCACATTAGTTTACTTCTTTAGTGTAAATGACAATTAAAATTTATTACATGTGCCGTCTATGCTTACCCTTATTGTTTATTAGTTAAAAGTTTTAACTATTAATTATTAAGAGGGCAAATAATTAATAGTTCAAACTTTTAACTAATAAACAACTGATCCGTGCGCTTACGTACATATAATATCTCTACACGAGATGTTCTGTAATAGATTCATGTGAATTATTAAGATCTTGGCATTAATAGCATTGAGATATGTATATACTTTGTTCTGGTAACGAGCATCATTGAAAACTTTTGAGTATAGATATTACATTTGATACTTTCTTCCCCACCACTGTTGCCCCAGCTCCTACCAAATATGGAAAGCTACATAACCATCAAACTGGACGACTATTAATTCTGGTCTTAACAATTTTAAAGTATTTTAGTTAATTTTATCATCAGCAATTGTAACATTTTATCACGGCCCATAGAGCCGCCTTGTATTTATATTGTAATTTCTGCCATACAATTATTGATTTTACATAGAAACATGCCATTTTAAATTTTAATATTAATTGAGTTTACTTGTACGGCAACATATAGTGTACTCACACCATACATATAGGCTTACTTGTTTCTGATGATGGCTCCATAGAGCCGAAAACGTTTAAATAGATATATTATGTAACAAAATATTGTATAACCAATATATTTGTTAAATAAGGATAAGCATAGACGGCACATGTAATAAATTGTAATTGTCATTTATAGTAATTAGCTTATCGGCCCCATCATGCCTCTTAAATTTACTTCTTTAGTGTTTATTAGTGACTATTGTTCCGGAGTATGAAGTGAACACAGTGATAGGAGCTCAAAAATATGCTGACGCTGCAACGTGCGAGAGAGCAACGTGAGATTTCATTTCTAATATGACTGTATTTCCCTCCCTCCATTCGCTCCGTCTCGGATCGGTCTCCCTCCCACAGTCGAACCTTCTCCTCCCTCGCGTCGACCAGCTGTCATCATAAAGTAACTGGGCTGTAGTTCCAGAGTGAAACGAGTATTTTCTAACAACAAATATTTCGTACTAGCGTTATTTTGGAACGTAGTATTCCATGGTGCCGTTACGTTTTGGAACAGTTCCAAGCAAGTTTCCCCACCTCTAGTTTTAAGAAACAGACAGAATATTGTTTACTGTACCTACAGCAGTATTTAGCGCGGTAATGTTTTATGAAACAGACTATTGGTGATAAATTACCTTACTGACTAGTTTCGGCATTGTTTGGATGGCGCAAACGACATCGAAACTAATGAGTCAGGTAAATTTGCTCTTCTTCCTCTAATTATGCTGCAAAAAAGTATAATCAAATTTTGTTTGAAAAGGCGACTGGATTATCCAACAAATTTGATCCATTCCGAATTGAATGTTTTTAGAATTGACCAAATTTATAAATACAGACTGATTTATATAGAACTGACACATTTCTTTCTTTAATTATTCCGTTGGAAATTCATTCGATGACCCAATTTTAGCACCAAATTAAGCAGAATGTTCTGGAGTTTCGATTCCTTGTCACTAGATGCGCAGATGTTTATGTTTTATTCCTATTGTTGGCAGCACTGACCCAATTTTAGCACCAAATTAAGCAGAATGTTCTGGAGTTTCGATTCCTTGTCACTAGATGCGCAGATGTTGATGTTTTATTCCTATTGTTGGCAGCATTAGATGCGCAGATGTTTATGTTTTATTCCTATTGTTGGCAGCTGTTTTCGACATTTTGTGTCAACGTGAAAATGCAGTACACATTAAATCAACGACTCTTCCTTGTGAAGCAATACTGGGTTACGAATTCAATTACAGCTACTCAAAGGGCATACCAGAGAGAATTTGGTGTTCGCAATCCTCCCAAAAGAAACACAATACTGGGACTGGTAAACAAATTGGAAACAACTGGATCTCTGGTGAGTGAAAAGGGCAAGCATCGTTCATCTAGGCTTCCCACGGTTGTTGTTGACATAAGAGCACGACTGGAGCAGTCACCCAAAAAATCATTAAGACGTTTGTCGCAGGAGACAGGGTATACCTACTCAATGTGTCAGAGAGCCTAGAGCCATATATGGTTACGGTTGTTCATCAGCTACAGGAACCAGATACGGATAAAAGATTGAATTTTTGTCGTTGGTTTCAGACGTTCATTGTGCAAAATCCTGCCATATTGTCCATCACATGGTTCACGGATGAAGCATGGTTCCATTTATCCGGTTATGTGACGACCGAATAATTTCCAGGAACCTGTGGCAACCGAGATCTCCGGATTTGACAACGCCGGACTTCTTTCTATGGGGTTACTTAAAAGACAGGGTTTACGCCACACGTCCCCAGACATTGGACGATCTGAAGCACAACATCACACAGGAGATTCAAGCTAACAACAGAGTCTTCCAACGAGTGGCCAGTGACATGGAACGACGTGTTGAGTTGTGCCTTATGCAGGATAGAGGACATTTTCAACATTTGCTATAGAGGTAAATAATCTCCCAAAATTCCTCTACATTTTAGGTATAATAAGATATCGCTAGCACAATTCGTTTTGAAACGATTAATGAAAGAAATGTGTCAGTTCTATATAAATCACTCTGTACTCTTTAATGAAATTTGTAGCTCAGCCACATGATCATAATACAAGACGAAATGAAACTCTTAATTTAGTTGAACCTAAATATTTCACATCTGCTGCTTTACTACACAGTACAAATTATGGTCCATGTCTAAGTAATTTTGTCTCCGGCACAGTCTTGATGTACCGTTAATTTTAACATCCTAGATTAAAAGATTATTATTTTAGTGAAGTCCTTTATATTGTTTCATTCACTTCAAAACAAATAGCAGAAGTCTGACGAGATCACATACTGGTAATTGGTAGTGTATATTAAGTAACACGTCAACACTGCGAATTTTCGTTACGTTCATTTTGAAACTGGCTTACAGAGTCACAAGTCAAAGGCTACATTGCTCGGTTTGCACCGCTCTATGAATGCTGTGTTTCAATATTCATGACCAAAGTGTCAGTCATCAGCGTTATTAGCAAGTGACAAAACAATATGTCTGTGTTATGAGCAGAATGAGGGAGTGCGACACACACAACATGTGTAATGCGCTCGCTTATCGATTCTGAATTATCTGATACACCTTTTGTGCGAGATCGTGCGTATTTGCTTGTTTTCCGCACAGAACCAATACACGGTAAGTGTGAAATACCACATTCAGTATTCCCAACGTAACACACATAACAATTTCCCTCTTCTTACCGCTTAAGCGCGACATTCATTTTACTGCTTTAGGCTTTTAACATATTATTTTTAGAGACGTTTAACATAGTAATAATTATAAATTGGAAACTTACCACTGCAATTTCACCTAAATTGCAATGTTAATTATTGTTTTTAAATATTTGCAAAAATTAAGTAAAGTCTACTACTCCACGAAACTTATTGCATTCCTGATACAAGTAACATTAAGGAAGCCGTGAAAAAATCAACGAGATTCCAGATGCCGATGTTATTACTGCAATATGTTATATAAATAATATTGTTAAAATATTAAAATGAAAAATAAATCATTACATAACCTTACCGTTTGTTTTAAGTTCGCATTTATAGACTGGGGGAAAAAAAGACAGACGTATATCACGGCCTGCTGGAGTATAGTAAACACAGAAAACATTTTATAGCAACAATGTTGAAGAAAGATATTTTGGTTTTCCGAAGTTGCCGTCATTAAACAGAAACCAACATGGAGATTTCTTTGCAACTAATTAGAAATTCGTCTTTCAGGTATGTAATAAACGATTTTCGCACAAAATAATGTACGATACACGAGCGGTATGTTTGTTTTCAACTACGTTTCGCTTTTTCAATCTTTTCCTCGACCATGAAAACGTCAACATACCGCTCTTGTAACGTATATTACTATTTCCGACTACTTCACAAATTGCTTAGAAATTTCGGAATTAAAATTGCATGAACTATGAGTCTATTAAAAAGCATTCATCCCTTAAACTTTGCTATAGCTCGACCAACTACAAAAAGACTTTCGACGTTTCCAATACTCACATGGCCATGGAAAGGGGCAGACGTCATCACTATACGAGCAGCTCGCTAGGCCGGGTTACACTACTCGGACTCCAACTGTGGTAGACAATGATTACTGCCTTTTCCTTCAAAACGTTTTTCTTCAAGCTGGCCGAAACTCCCGCAGCTTCCTTGTTGACGTGACAATATTATTTTTCAACTTAAATTCTTTTTTTTTTTCTATCTTTTAAGGGGTTAGGTACAGCTTACAGCAGTGAAATTTTGGAAATATTGAACATTTTTGCCTCCATTACTATATCTTGTACAATAATGAAAATTGGTATGTGTAAAATTCTATCCCTCTGCTATACAAAAAAAATGTTTTCACGATTTAAAAAAAAATTATTTACTTTTCTTTTTTTTTTTCAAAATTCATTTCACTTTGCAGTGATGATGCATTTCCCAAAAACTATCCAACATTCTGTGATGAAATTTTTTGTGTAATTATGTATGTTATATCTACAATATGATGCAACATTTCTTCTCTATCTTTGATAGATTGTCTGATAAAAAATAAACTCATTTTAAAAAACCGGTCAAGTATCAGTACTTTCTTCTAAAACAAAATAAAAAAAATATTATCCTTTAAGGAATGTAGTTGAAAGAGCATGATATTGTAAACATGAGTTTCAGTAATAAAATAAAAGAGAGAGAACATGAAAAATTTAACAAGTTTATGAGTTATGAGGGAAACGCTTCATCACTGCACAGTGAACTGCCACAATTTTGAATTTGTAAAAAAATTATATAATTATTTTAAATCATAAAAATATTTCTTTTTATATAGCAGAAGGACAGTGTTTTATATATACCAATTTTCATAATTGTACAAGATACAGTAATGGAGAAAAAAAAATGTTGAATATTTCCAAAACTTTTACTTCTGTAAGCTGTACCTAACCCCTGAATTACTTCGCAACGTTATAAATAATTTTGTGCGAGATCGTGCGTATTTGCTTGCTTTCCGCACAAAACCAATACGCGGTAAGTCTAAAGTTCCACATTCAGTATTCCCAACGTAACACACATAACAATTTCCCTCTTCTTACCGCTTAAGCGCCACATTCATTTTACTGCTTTAGGCTTTTAACATATTATTTTTTAAAGACGTTCAATATAGTAATAATTATAAATTGGAAACTTACGACTGCAATTTCACCTAAATTGCACTGTTAATTATTGTTTTTAAATATTTGCAAAAATTAAGTAAACTCTACAACACCACAAAAGTTACTACATTTGTAATGCAAGTAACATTAAGGAAGCCGTGAAAAAATCAACAAGATTCCAGACTCATCATAGAACGGGGGAAAAAAAAAGACAGACGTATATCACGGCCTACTGCAGTATAGTAAACACAGAAAACATTTTATAGGAACAATGTTGAAGATAGATATATTTGTTTTCCAAAGTTGCCGTTTTTTTAGTTGGTTATTTAACGACGCTGTATCAACTACTAGGTTATTTAGCGTCGATGAGATTGGTGATAGCGAGATGATATTTGGCGAGATGAGGCCGAGGATTCGCCAGAGATTACCTTGTATTCACATTACGGTGGGGGAAAACCTCGGAAAAAACCCAACCAGGTAATCAGCCCAAGCGGGGATCGAACCCGCGCTCGAGCGCAACTTCAGACCGGCAGGCAAGTCCCTTTACCGACTGAGCCACGCCGGTGGCTAAGTTGCCGTCATTGAACAGAAACCAAGATGGAGATTTCATTGCAACTAATTAGAAAATCCTCTTTCAGGTATGTAATAAACGATCTTCGCACAAAATAATGTACGATACACGAGCGGTATGTTTGTTTTCAATCTTTTCCTCGAATATGAAAACGTCAACATACCGCTCTTGTAACGCATATTACTATTACGCGCGTCATTTTTCAAAAGCCTGCCGCGCACATTTGGTTTCCCTTCCATTATTATAAATTACAATCTGTTTTAACTATACACAACACGTCGAAATGGAATATTAATAATTGATTGAAAAGCGAAAGATTGGACGCGGACACGAGTGCTGTTTCGAATAGTTTAGAACGTACTCGCTGCGAGACGTCGATCAGGGAGCGCATCTACAACACAACAGATCCCCCACTATGACAACCTGCGCACGAACGAACACTGGTTTGTGGCGCAGGTTTTAATGTCAGTGGTCGGGCTATAGCAGCTATATTAAGTCACTGTAAAATCTTGATAACAGTTTAAATCGTTAAAGTTACTACAATATCACCATATTATATTTAATTAAGAGGAGAAGGTACTCAGCAGGGGCGATTTCTCCGGGCATGCTATGCTTGCTGCGCAAGCCCAATATTTTCGTAGAATGTGTATTTCTCAAAATGGGATTACGTACATAAAAATTTCTTTTGATTTTTGTAATAATGTCTAGGCATAATACCATCCGCAGGTTGCGCACCGCAAGATCGCAACGCTTGCTCGTTTCTCGGAGCTACAGGAAAGACGTAGAAACAGCGAGAATATGATGCGCGCGCAAGTGCCTTCCTCCTAATCCGTCCCAGTCGCACATGCTTCTGTTATATGCTGTATGAAGCTCTGGTCCGAGAGCTACACCAACGACTATTTAACGTTACACAGATAGCAGCAGTGTTGCCGCCAATTCAGCGGTTTTCCCGCTAGATCTAGCGTTTTTCGGCGTTAGTTTAGCGGGTAAAATTTATGAAACTTGTATTGCTGATCTAGGGACTTAGCGGGTATTTTTAGCACTCACAGCGGCAAAATAATATAATTTTACATTGACAATATAGCAATTTAGCGGTTTCTGCAAGGCTTCACAGCGTATGTTTAAGAATCGAGTTGGCAACACTGATTGGCAGCAGTTTTTACCAGTGAATGTGCTGTGATTTGCGAGTGTAATGTAATTAGTTCTTAAACGTTAATTTGAAGTGTTGCAATGAGTTCGGAAATGTGTGTTATTGAAACTTTATTATCAAATCCATTTTCCCGGAGGACTATTTAAGAGAAGACCGACATTATAAAGATCGGCAGACCATGTCCAGGGCTCTCAGATTTAAAAAGACAGCATAAGGAGAAAAACAGAGAATATGTGCGCTCGTTCAGTACATCTCAATACAACAATACGCATTGGTTGGCAGGGTCGAAAAAACTGAATAAACTGTTTTGTTGGCCGTGTTTGTTATTTTCTACAGATAACGGTGTATGGTGTAAAAGTGGCTTTGACAGTTTAAATACTTTAACATTGTCTATTACAAGACACGAAAAGTCTGCAAGCCACATGAATTATATCCTCTCATCTTCCCCCATCAATAAAAGACCAAGCCTAACTTTCGTGACCAGCATTCACCCCTGGTACTCAGAATCTTCAAATAATTAATTTTTTGTTTTTAACGGAAATAAATTTTCTGAATCTTCCTGATCAAGAATGTATACAGAGTATACACATTTTGAAACACTATTTCTCAGCAACGAGATGAGACAGAAATACGATTTTTGAGTTTTTGTATTCCTTAAGCCCGTGCATATTCAAAATACCCTCTTCAGCCCCAGTACACTCCCAACAACGACGTACAACAGAGCGACATATCAACTGGATTGTTGCTATGGAATATCATTACAGGCATGTTCAATCTGAACTCTCAGGTCCTCCAGTGTTTGTGGTTCTGTGACGTACACTGTGTCCTTTAGAGCTCTCCATAGGTGTAAGTCTGGAGAGGTTAAATCGGAGATCGAGACGGGAACTCTGCAGCACTTTCTCTTCGTCCTATCCATCTTTGATTAAGTGTGCGATCAAGAAAATTCCTCACATTGACATGAAAGTGAGCTGGAGTCCCGTCTTGTTGAAAGTAAAACCAATTTTCATTCTGAAAGAGGTCATTAAGACGTGGAATCGTGATTTCCAACATTTGCAGGTATTTCTCACTCGTGACAGTCCCTTCGAAGAAGTACGGCCCAATTATTCCTCTGGAAGTGAGACCACATCATACTGTTACTCCTGGAAGATGGACGGATAAAAATAAAAAGACAGACTACAGAGCACATAACCTCGTCGTCAGACGATGAACTAGAGTCTGTAATAAAGAAATAAATAATAACTTTGCTATTCGAAAAATTAATAAATAAATAAATAAACAAATTACGTATACCGATGGCTAAGAAGAGATAATTATCTCCTTCTACAAAAATGGTAATTTGGTTTAACTACATTATTATTTAGATTAACCACAGCAGAGATCGTATAGGTCAATTTCTGTCAGATGCGTTTCCAATTCACTGTGGGCTAAAGCAAGAAGATGCATTATCACCTTTACTTTTTAACTTTGCTCTAGAGTATGCCATTAGGAAAGTTCAGGATAACAGAGAGGGTTTGGAATTGAACGGGTTACATCAGCTGCTTGTCTATGCGGATGACGTGAATATGTTAGGAGAAAATCCACAAACAATTAGGGAAAACACGGGAATTTTACTGGAAGCAAGTAAAGAGATAGGTTTGGAAGTAAATCCCGAAAAGACAAAGTATATGATTATGTCTCGTGACCAGAATATTGTACGAAATGGAAATATAAAAATTGGAAATTTATCTTTTGAAGAGGTGGAGAAGTTCAAATATCTGGGAGCAACAGTAACAAACATAAATGATACTCGGGAGGAAATCAAACGCAGAATAAATATGGGAAATGCCCGTTATTATTCGATTGAGAAACTTTTATCATCCAGTCTGCTGTCGAAAAATCTGAAAGTTACAATTTATAACACAGTTACATTACCAGTTGTTCTGTATGGTTGTGAAACTTGGACTCTCACTTTGAGAGAGGAACAGAGACTACGGGTGTTTGAGAATAAGATTCTTAGGAAAATATTTGGGGCTAAGAAGGATGGAGTTACAGGAGAATGAAGAAAGTTACACAACACAGAACTGCACGCATTGTATTCTTCACCTAACAAAATTAGGAACATTAAATCCAGACGTTTGAGATGGGCAGGGCATGTAGCACGTATAGGCGAATCCAGAAATGCATATAGAATGTTAGTTGGGAGGCCGGAGGGAAAAAGACCTTTAGGGAGGCCGAGACGTAGATGGGAAGATAATATTAAAATGGATTTGAGGGAGGCGGGATATGATGATAGAGAATGGATTAATTTTGCTTAGAATAGGGACCAATGGCGGGCTTATGTGAGGGCGGCAATGAACCTCCGGGTTCCTTAAAAGCCAGTACGTAAGTAAGTAAGTAAATAAGTAAGCAAGTAACCACATTACTATTGTGTTCAAAAAATTGAACAGTGTACTGAACTAATATTTTCTTCACGAATAGACGATCTTGCAAAGCAGAATAGTACATTATGTAAAGAGCCTATAATGAAGGTAATTAAGAAGTGAGTATGGATATTTATGAAACGAGCACAAGCGAGTTTCATAATTTTCATACGAGCTTCCTAATTACCATTATAGGCGAGTTTCATACGACTTTTTATGCTCGACCATATTCCTAACTTGATATTATTAATTTTATTTGTATTTGACATTGAGCAATGTTCCGTATGCTGTGAGATGTGCGCAGACGCGAAAGTATTGATTTTTTCCGAAGAACAGATGTCCGCATTGACCTTGCTAGGCCATAAGAACCTACAGAGATAACATTGAAATTAAATTAGACATTGAAAAACGAGATTACAAATTGAATTTATTTGAATATTATTTACAATTAACGCTAATTATTATAGTAACAGAACATAACCTTCTGCGACAGTATTAGATTTCCAGCCTCCGTGACTTTTCGCTAATTCTCTTTCGATTGCATATCCGAGAATAATCGATACTTGCGGTTTTATAACAGTAGAAAGCTGACCTGTCATTGGCTTAACAGTTGTAACCTGAGTCGTCATTGGCTGAAAGACCTGACCTTTAATGAGTAGGTGTACTTTAATGACATGCATTAAAGGTCTGCTATCAGGTGTATAATTACTACATTTCGGCATGGTTGAGCATAAACATGTATAAGAAGTTCGCCTATTCTTAAGAAAATAATTTCGAAAAGTTTTTTTTATTAACCTACAAATGTAAATATACGAGTTATCACTTTTTGGCCATTGATGTGCAATATTATTTTAATATCGTGTATATAGATCAGGCGTCGTCAACCGATCGCACAATCGTGCTGGCTGTTGCTGCACAGTGCAGAAGTCTACTCGTGAATCTGTTGCTATGCTGGAGAGGGGAGGAGATGGTAGTTGAAACCGGCTCAGTGGCGGTCTACCAGTACAGTCGTTCAAGCGTTGTCCGTATCCCTTATATTCTTATAGCCTATTGGTTATGTACCATTACATGTGTTTCTATTTGAAATGTACGTAATAAAATTTATCCTATAACTTAAAGAATTTGAAACATGCAATCATTAATTTCTTCTGGAAAATTTGTAAACAAACCGAGCACATTAAATATGCTGAAATCAGCCAAATAATATACTGAGTTTAACGACCCATTTTGTTCCTAAAGCTGGAAACAGTTTCTTCAATTTTATGTTTAACATAAAATATTCCTTCTTTCACAACCGTAAACCAAATTATTAAATGAAAATAAAGGCCACAAATATCTACAACTATTAACAATTCATAAACTATATTCAATACTTATTCTCCACCAAACTACAGCCTATATAAGAGAATTGTTTTGCTATACAATAAATCTAATAAATATCTTTCCTTTCTAGAAACATAGCACATGCCAAATAAGCTTATTAAACTTACTTTAAGATAACGAAATGGTAAATCAAAATATATTATAAACGATTCGTCAATACAAAAAAATGTACGTAAGACGGCTGTATAACGGAGGACTATGTTAAATATTATTTACTTACTTACAAATGGCTTATAAGGAATCCGAAGGTTCATTGCCGCCTTCACATAAGCCTGCCATCGGTCCCTATCCTGAGCAAGATTAATCCATTCTCTATCATCATATCCCACCTCCTTCAAATCCATTTTAATATTATCCTCCCATCTACGTCTCGGCCTCCCCAAAAGTCTTTTTCCCTCCGGTCTCCCAACTAACACTCTATATGCATTTCTGGATTCGCCCATACGTGCTACATGCCCTGCCCATCTCAAACGTCTGGATTTAATGTTCCTAATTATGTCAGGTGAAGAGTACAATGCGTGCAGTTCTGCGTTGTGTAACTTTCTCCATTCTCCTGTAACTTCATCCCGCTTAGCCCCAAATATTTTCCTAAGCACCTTATTCTCAAACACCCTTAACCTATGTTCCTCTCTCAGAGTGATAGTCCAAGTTTCACAATCATACAGAACAACCGGTAATGTAAGTGTTTTATAAATTCTAACTTTCAGATTTTTTGACAGCAGACTAGATGATAAAAGCTTCTCAACCGAATAATAACACGAATTTATAATATTATTATAGGAGGGATATCAGATCTCTAAGTTAGTGAATCCTTTAACGGACCAATAACACTAAAGATATTTCTTGCAACGCGTCTTTCGAACGTATTGGTCCGTTAGCGGCTAACGAAGGAATAAATGCGTTCTTGCAAACCACCACAAAAGTCTTGTGGGTGGTGACGACAACAAAAATAGAACTACCATTATAAATGCAGACGGAATTCAACATCGGTATGATGGCATAATATCTAAAACGGGAGAGAACAGAGTTTACAGAGATATGTAGGGTCATGTTGCTCAATTATTATGTAGCAATGAAGCTGCAATCCTAGCGAAGAGAGACAGCGGCTCGGCTCTCACGAGGGTCCTCGTTGCGGACTAAATCGGCGCTTCGTGAAAGACAGAGAGTACAAGCTGAATGTGTCATTCATGAAAAGGAAATCAATGAATTCGTGACTTGAATGGGGACGGCCGGCGTAGTGGAATTTCCTAAATGCACAGATTTCTGGAACCGGAATATCGACACTTCTGTCTATTCACTAACGTCTCCTCTAGAAACTTCCAAATTACATCTCCGCGCAAAGTTATCTCAATAATTTTATTGAAGATGTTCGTAAAATCTTTTCTTTTCTGATCGTTAGCAGTTCTGGTGCGATAGTGGACGTCGAAATCCTCTTACTCTACAAGACACAAACCGACACTTAAAAGAATATAGCGGTTTATAGCCGTTATATTATCACTCAGATGAGGCGTAGGAAGATGTTTGTAGGCTCTAATGAAAGAGAGAGAAAGACAGTTTTAGTTGTATGCATGCGCAGATAGTTTTCCTTTGTTTTGTTTTCTAATATAATTTTTTTTGTATAAAATATTATCTTGTAATGAAAAACTTAATTACTTCTAAAAATATCTATCTATACTAAATAAATTTCAAAAGAGAAAAAGTTCATCCAAAGGGCTGGACTCGGGAAGACTACCCAAAACGCTCATTGCATTTCCACGTTGAATTACAATACTTAAGCGTTGACGCAAATAAGTAGTGCAACGGCGATCACCAGTAATGGAGATCAAAATTTGGCCGATTTGAGATACCAAAACTTTAGCGTCATGACTCCAAGGACCGAAGGTCTCCACAGCAAAGGAGACAAAGATATTGCCTAAAACAGGGATCGTCAAGTGACTACACTCTCGTGCGTACGTACAAACCCTCAAGCCCTGACGTACGGCTGCGGGCAAGGGTAGCTGCTTCCACAGTGGCGGAGCTAAGAACTTGTATGTGAACCAAATTTGTGATAAGAATGTAAATTAATTTCAGCTTTTAATTGAAGCACGCTTTCACTGTTAATTGCACTATACTGAAAAACAGTACTCTATACAATTTTGTACAGTTAACTATATACGAAACAAATTTTTGCATGTTTGTACAATCATGAAACAAAACAAAATATACACTTTTATACAGATTAATATACTGTTTGTCTTCTTCTCATTGCTATACAATTCAATTAACAAAATAAAACAACAGTACAAACGTTGTTATTCAAATACAATTCTCTAATAATAGTACTTTTTCTTAAACATCAGAGATCCGCTGCGATTTTTGCAGTTTTCTGTTAGTAAGCAGCTATTTAATTCTCGGAGCTATTGTTTTAGTACCAGCCAATCGCAAACATGCTTTCAATTGTTCATCACTTAGTTGTTTCTGTGACGTGACTTTGTAAACTTCATTAAACAAAACAGTGTTTCGCATACGTAGGTTGGCCCGAACATTTACAACGTTCTTGCAGCAAGATTGTACTGTTTAGGAAACCTTTCTCGTGGAAAACAAGTATAGAAATGATTAATACTTTTTCTGTTTTGATACTTATCCTTTAGCTCAATATCGCTTTGTAAATAAAGTATTTCTAATTGTAGTTCAGCAGGAATATCCAGGACACTCACTGAAAAAGATATTGCAAATATCTTAAATTGTTGTTCAAGATCTCTAATATCCTCAAATCTACGTTCGAAACTTCGCACAATTGTTGCATTATTCTTATGTATTCTTCCATGTCCAAGGCTTCTAACAGGTTTCCCATGTACATCCATAAATAAGGCAGTTTCATTTCTAAGTGCGAGAAAACGTTCCAGAATTTTTCGACTTCACCACCTTACCTCGGTATGGTAGAGTAAATCCCCATACTGTTAATACCATCAAGCAGTGCCCTGAAGTCCCTGTGATTGAGTCCTTTAGACCTTATGAAATTAATTGTTCGCATAACAACATCCATTACATTGCTAAGGTTCATGTTTTTAGCACATAAATATTCCTGGTGCAAAATGCAGTGCACCGGTGCCCCCAAGCGACCTCGATAGGTTCCACCACTGATAGACTGCAGTGTACAAGTGTACTGCCCGCAGTGGAAGCCGTAAGTAGGCCTGTACGCCCTCTCGTGATCTTGACTCGACTTGGCGGAGCTGTCCTAAAAGATGAGCATATTTATTGACTTTCTTCTTCACGGCTAATTCAGCAGCAGATGCTGCGCGTCTGGAGGTATTCGGCAAGTGAGATGGAGCTAGAGTGTCAACGCAAGTGGAGTCCCAAATTAAAGATTTTCCTCTAGACCATGGAATTAAGGTGAGACCATCGGGTCGTTTACCATCCGCGGGACTAATGCCTGGTGGTTCCTAAAGAGACGGGATGCCACAAGAAGTCAGAGATCTTTTAATGATATCATTGAGTGATGTATGTCTGGGAATGCGACCCTTGGTCCTCGCACAGCTGAGTGCATGATAACCGTAAATATCAGCCATTCCTCAGCAAATACATTGGTGTGGCTGGCAGAGTTTACACCCAAGGCGTAAAGCCATTGCGATTTTAAAGGACGTACTATCTAGTAGGGTGCCGATGTGAGGAGAAGGTAATGCGTGTAACCAAGCTCCAGACTCACTCCCTTGAAGAGCTAGGAGACGTGCAATGTCTTGTTCGGATTTGAAAGAAGAAAGGAGTTTATCTAAAATTTTTTGGGAAAAGATAACGTCCCACTGTTTTTGAAATTCAGGATGGGCAGGAGGATGAGTGGTTTGTGAGGAAGTATACCAACTTGTCAGAGCATCACGCACATGGCAGATTTCAGCTGCATCACTGTATGAAGGAAAGAGCGATTTGATGCAACGGAAAACTCCAAAGGCAGAAGAAAGAAAAGGAGGTATACAAACGTCAGAAAGTTTCCGAATGCCCACACCACCAAATTTAATTGGGAGAGAGGCTTGAGTCCAACTAGTATCGGTAAAACATATATTGAGGATCATTTCCAAACTGGATCGAAAAAGAGCATCAGCTTTATGTAGGAAAGATGGAAGAAGTCATAAAGGAGTAGTACGCATAAAGTAAGTCATCTTAGAAATTAGAAAACAATTTTTAAGAAGTTAATAATAAATATGACGATGTATTAGTTTTAAACGATCGATGAAATATTGCAAAGAAATTAGTTTTTGTTCAGCGATGTGATCGGCAGTTTCCAAAAAGACGGGAGATCCAAGAATTGTTGGCAGCGATAATAACAAAGAAAACAGAAAGCATTTTGTGTTTTGAAGTTTGAGAGTGGTAAATCGGTTGTAACAGTTCAACGTGCATTTCGTAGGCAGTTTAATCGTGATCCCCCAAATGCCAACAACATCCGTCGATGGCATAACCAATTGGCAACGACCGGTTGTCTGTGTAAATGTGAAAGTGTGGGATGACCAAGAGTGGCTGAGGAGAATGTTCAGCGCGTTCAGGACTCTTTCTTACGAAGTCCTAAAAAGTCAGTTAGGAAGACTAGTCGTGAACTTGCAATGCCAGTGATGACAGGGGTTATCTCCGGTGGCCTCCAAGATCACCGGATCTCATCCCATGCGGATTTTTCCTTTGGGGTTTTGTTAAGGACCAAGTCTACGCGCCTTCATTGCCTGCTAACTTGCCCGGGTTAAGAGGCAGGATTCGAGAAGCTGTTGCTGCTATCACTCCAGACATGCTGATTAAATTATGGGAGAAATTATCCCACAGGTTAGATGAGTGTCGTGTAACAAACGGGGCTCACATTGAACACTTATGAACTTATAAAGTAAACTGGAGATGTTACTCTTTCTTTTAACATGAGTTTTGTTATTGTCATAGTTACTTGAAGTGTCGTTAAACACCTTTAAAATCGCTATATTCTTTTATATATACCCTGTAAAACAAGCATGTATTTTATCAGAACCTTAATTTTTACATTTATCGTTTCAACAGTCGCATGCCAACTTGGAGAGGTCAGCTACTGACCCCAAAGGATATTTTTCGTAATATCTACACTATGCAAATATAGTCTTTCAGGCAAAGCTCCCTGTAAAGCAGATTTGAATAATTTCAAGGGAAAAATTGTTCCGGGGCCGGGTGGAGTTCCCGGGTAGCTCAGTTGGCAGAGCGCTGGTACGTTCAACCAGAGGTCCCGGGATCGATACCCGGCCCCGGAACAATTTTTCCTTTGAAATTATTCAAATCTGCTTTACAGGGAGCTTTACCTGAAAGACTAGAATTGCATAATATATACGTCACTGTGTACGTTAACAGAAAACCACAATTCCAAGTCACACAGAGATTGTGTGCACTCGATGTGGGTCTCTGGCGTTTCGTCAGCCCACGCGAGTTGTGTGTATATAAAAGGGAAAAGTTGAGACGGTGTCGGGTGGGGTTCCCGGGTAGCTCAGTTGGCAGAGCGCTGGTATGTTCAACCAGAGGTCCCGGGATCGATACCCGGCCCCGGAACAATTTTTCCTTGAAATTATTCAAATCTGCTTTACAGGGAGCTTTACCTGAAAGACTAGATTTGCATAATATATACGTCACTGTGTACGTTAACAGAAAACCAAAATTCCAAGTCACACAGAGATTGTGTGCACTCGATGTGGGTCTCTGGCGTTTCGTCAGCCCACGCCAGTTGTGTGGATATAAAAGGGAAAGTTGAGACGGTGTTGGGTGGAGTTCCCGGGTAGCTCAGTTGGCAGAGCGCTGCTACGTTCAACCAGAGGTCTCGGGATCGATACCCGGCCCCGGAACAATTTTTCCTTGAAATTATTCAAATCTGCTTTACAGGGAGCTTTACCTGAAAGACTAGATTTGCATAATATATACGTCACTGTGTACGTTAACAGAAAACCACAATTCCAAGTCACACAGAGATTGCGTGCACTCGATGTGGGTCTCTGGCGTTTCGTCAGCCCACGCGAGTTGTGTGGATATAAAAGGGAAAGTTGAGACGGTGTTGGGTGGAGTTCCCGGGTAGCTCAGTTGGCAGAGCGCTGGTATGTTCAACCAGAGGTCCCGGGATCGATACCCGGCCCCGGAACAATTTTTCCCTTGAAATTATTCAAATCTGCTTTACAGGGAGCTTTACCTGAAAGACTAGAATTGCATAATATATACGTCACTGTGTACGTTAACAGAAAACCACAATTCCAAGTCACACAGAGATTGCGTGCACTCGATGTGGGTCTCTGGCGTTTCGTCAGCCCACGCGAGTTGTGTGGATATAAAAGGGAAAAGTTGAGACGGTGTCGGGTGGGGTTCCCGGGTAGCTCAGTTGGCAGGGCGCTGCAATCGCTCAAGCTCTTCGCGACAAGGGATCTACCACCTGTGAAGAAATCCATGGTCTATCGGAAACAGGAAGCTGTCGACGGGTTGATATATTAGCCCTTAACAACACAACAGATCCTATTATCCACTTCGAATTGAATACAACTCTACCGGAAGATATCAACAATTAAAAGAATCAAATTTATGGTCCAACTGTTCCTTATTATTTAAATATGTATATAAGTTACAATCTATTGAAATTATTGGATTACGAAAAAAAAATTATTAATTTCTGCAAAGATTGTTGGATAGTTTTTTAGTTATAGTTCTTGAGTTATGTCGGAAACGCTTCATCATTGCACAGTAAACTGAATTTTAGAAAAAAAAATGTAAATAATTTTTATAAATCGTAAAATTATTTTTGTCATATAGCAGAAGGACAGTGTTTTACACATACTAATTTTCATTATTATACAAGATACAGTAGCGTGCAAATTAATCCGAACACGACATATTCTTGCATTTTCTGTCATTGTTGGTCTCACAGCTGCTCATACCGCTTTAATTGACATCTGTAGTACGTGTAATTTCATTGTTGAAGGTCTGTCATTATTTTTTTTATAATATGTGACATTTTGCCTGTCGTTTCGTACTTATAAGCATTTCAGTTGTGTTGAAGACTTAATACTGCAATCCTGTGTACATTCTGTCGTCTTCACAAATGGATACAACTCCACGAAAACAGTCTAAAATTATAACATTAGCACAGCATTCTTCTATGACACAGAGGCAAATTGCTGCAGAATGTCACATCGGTTTGGTTACTGTTAATTCGATCATAAAACGATGCAGGGAGACTGGATCCATCACACCCCAGAAAAAAGGAAACTGTGGCCGGAAAAGGAAGACTTCACCTGCAGATGATCGTTTAATTGTCAGGAAAAGTAAATTAAATCCTAGACTAACTGCTGTCGACTTAACCCGTGAGTTAATGGCTACCACTGGGGCGAATATTCACGTCACAACAGTGAGGCGTAGGCGTTTGGAAGCTGGACGAAGGGCTCGTAAGCCTATTAAGAAGCAACTGCTAACCCCTGTTATGTGCAAAAAACGCTTAATGTGGGCAAAATTACATCAACACTGGACAGTGAATGACTGGAAGAATGTACTTTTTTCCGATGAGTCTCATTTCGAGGTCCACGGCCACCGTGTTTCTTACGTACGGAAAGGATCCGAAAAAGTAACAGCAGCTCATCTCCAACAAGCACCCAAATACCCCCCTAAAGTAATGTTTTGGGGTTGTTTTACACATGAAGGGCCTGGAGCATTAATACCTATCAAGGGAATGATGAATTCTGACAAATATATTCACTTATTGGAAACCAGAATCGTACCCCAGCTGCAAAAATCATTTCCCGATGGCAGAGGTGTGTTCCAACAAGACCTGGCACCATGCCATACGTCTCGAAAAACTACAGAATTCTTCAACAAGAAGAATATTCAGGTACTCCCCTGGCCAGGCAACTCACCCGACATCAACCCCATTGGTCAATTTGCAAAAGAAGAATGCAAAAAATGGATTGTTCTACAAAGGAGAAGATGATTTCTGCCCTCATTGGCATATGGTTTCGCGATGAAGAAATGAAGAATATTTGTGGGAAATTAGTGGAATCCATGCCAAATCGTCTCAGAGCTTTTATTAGGAACAAGGGAGGTCACATAGATTACTGAAGTATGTCTTAGATCCTTTTTTTTTTTTCTTGTCCCGTTTGAGCGTTTTTGCATAAGTAGTTACGTTGTTCGGATTAATTTGCACGCTACTGTACATTAATTAAGGAAAAAAATGTTGAATATTTGCAAAATTTTATTGCTGTAAACTGTACCTAACCGCATTAGTTACACGAAAACTTCTGGATATCTATTGTTAATTAATTCATATTCATTGTCTTCATTTTGGTTATATGAAATACCACATACTAAATACTAAAAGTTCAAAATCTGTCTCGTTCTCGTTATGGAATAGATTTCACCACGGAAAGCACGAATTAATGGAGTTAATACTGGAATATTTCCTCACATAATAGGCCCTATAGTGTAGATAATATATCACCAGAATCACATAATCCTACCACAATACTTTCTACACTCCGCAAGTAGATACATTTCTTGAAAATAATAATAATAATAATAATAATAATAATAATAATAATAATAATAATAATATTTAAATTATAACACTATATATTTGCAATCAATGTATCAATATGTCAAAATGTTGCACCACAGTGTCAAACAATAAGTAATTACAGTAGGCTACTTAAATAAAAATTTATCAGAATTAAATGATAGTAATTACCATTATAGGCGAGTTTCATACGACTTTTTATGCTCCACCATATTTCTAACTTGAAATTACCGGTATTCAGATGTATACATTTTATTTGTAACTGACAAGATCGGAAGTGACCTTGCTCTAGGTCGTGAATTCTGAGATGTGCGCAGACGCGAAAGTATTGATTTTTTCCGAGGAACAATAATGTCATTGACCTTGCGTAATCCCGTTACACTTGGTATAACTTTGATTATTGAATTCGACATTGAAAAACGAGATGACAAATTGAATTTATTTGAATATTATTTACAATTAACGCTAATTATTATAGTAACAGAACATAACCTTCTGCGACAGTATTGGATTTCCAGCCTCCGTGACTTTTCGCTAATTCTCTTTCGATTGCATATCCGAGAATAATCGATACTTGCGGTTTTATAACGGTACAAAGCTGATTCGTTGTTGGTTGAACACCTGTAAGCTGAGTTGTCATTGGCTGAAAACACCTGAACTTTAATGAGTAGGTGTACTTTAATGACAAGCATTAAAGGACTGCTACCAGGTGTGTAATTACTACATTTCGGCATGGTCGAGCATAAAGTTAAAAAATTTACCTTTCTAATTTTAAGAATCATCTCATTATTTACATTCCTCCTTTTGATTTTCACATCTTTACTTCTTTTTGAAGTTCTGGCAGTATTTACGTTTGAAGTATGTGCTCTCCATTCTTCTGTACTTCCTTTAATTTCATGGACTATTTAACGTTTGTTCAGCTCTGTTCTTCTGAGTTCACGTTTAATTTTATACAGTGTTGAACATTATATTGCTTAGCTTTAAGATTTAATTTCGGTTCATTGGTTCGTGAAAATGATTCTTGTTTCAATGTCAAAGTTGAAAGTTCAACAACTATAAAAGAGAACTATAATAATCCATGGCGTTACAGCCCGTGAAGGGCCTAGACCGACCAGCTGGCTACTGGCCTCACGCCCACATGCAGAAGCAGAGGTGGACGATCATCCAACCAGAATGGAGGGATCGTGTGGTTAGCACGATGATCCCCCCAGCCGTTATAGCTGGTATTCGTAACCGGATTTCGCTACCTATCGTAGCTCCCCAAGTGCATTACGATGATGGGTAGGCACCGGTCCCATACAGTGGCCGAAATTTCATGAGAAAATTTCTTCCCCCATGAGAAATCGAACCAGCGCGCATTCCGTAACGCGATTCCTAGGCGGGATGCCTTAGACCGCGACGCCACGTCGCGGGACATAAAAGAGTACCAGTGAAGCCAAAAATTTATAAAAATTTATCTTCATGCCTTGGTTTCTTCCTTCACAATGTTTGATGTCTGCACACTGGTTTAACTTATTTTCAATATCTTTCTCCTGACTAACATCCTAAATACTCGAAATTTAAAAGCTATTCTGAATCTCCAATGTTTTTATTTTTAAGAAACAGCGCACACGGAAAGCAATAATTTTTAGTTTTATTTAGGCCTAATTATATTTCATTAGTATGGTTGTTGCCAAGAAACTAGTTCGATTAATTAAAATGTGTCTCAGTGAAACGTACAGCAGAGTTCGTATAGATCAGTTTCTGTCAAATGCGTTTCCAATTTACTGTGGGCTAAAGCAAAGAGATGCATTATTACTTTTACTTTTTAACTTTGCTCTAGAGTATACCATTAGGAAAGTCCAGGATAACAGAGAGGTTTTGGAATTGAACGGGTTACATCAGCTGCTTGTCTATGCGGATGACGTGAATATGTTAGGAGAAAATCCACAAACGATTAAGGAAAACACGGGAATTTTACTGCAAGCAAGTAAAGAGATAGGTTTGGAAGTAAATCCCGAAAAGACAAAGTATATGATTATGTCTCGTGACGAGAATATTGTACGAAATGGAAATATAAAAATTGGAAATTTATCTTTTGAAGAGGTGCAGAAGTTCAAATATCTTGGAGCAACAGTAACAAGTATAAATGATACTCGGGAGGAAATTAAACACAGAATAAATATGGGAAATGTCTGTTATTATTCGGTTGAGAAGCTCTTATCATCCAGTCTGCTGTCCAAAAATCTGAAAATTAGAATTTATAAAACACTTATATTACCGGTTGTTCTTCATGGATGTGAAACTTGGACTCTCACTTTGAGAGAGGAACATAAGTTAAGGGTGTTTGAGAATAAGGTGCTTAGGAAAATATTTGGGGCTAAAAGGGATGAAGTACAGGAGAATGGAGAAAGTTACACAACACAGAACTGCACGCATTGTATTCTTCACCTGACATAATTAGGAACATTAAATCCAGACGTTTGAGATGGACAGGGCATGTAGCACGTATGGGCGAATCAAGAAATGGCTATAGATTGTTAGTTGGGAGGCCGGAGGGAAAAGACCTTTAGGGAGGCTGAGACGTAGATGGGAGGATAATATTAAAATGGATTTGAGGGAGGTGGAATATGATGATAGAGACTGGATTAATCTTGCTGAGGATAGGGACCAATGGCGGGCTTATGTGAGGGCGGCAATGAACCTCCGGGTTCCTTAAAAGCCAGTAGGTAAGTATGGTTGTTATATAATTAACGTACAAACATGTGGGTCATTAAATAACTAAGAAGACAAATGACTAATAACAATAATATATTATAGCATAGAATTACTGTATTCCTGCATTTATCGACTAGTAGAGCCATCTGTGTGAATGTAGTAGTGAACAAAATAAAGACCATGCAAATACGTCCAAAACTGTAGAGTAACAGCGCGTCTGACCGCAAAACCAGGTGGCCCGGGTTCGAATCTCAGTCGGAGCAAGTTATCTGGTTGCCATCAACCAAATACGAACAAATGCTGGATAACTTTCGGTTCTGAATCCCGGACTCATTTCACCGGCATTTTCCCGTCATTTCATTCAGATACTAAATAATCTCAGATGCTGATACAGCGTACTAAAATAACTGAATAAAAAATTAAAATACGGTACACTTCCTAAGTACAGGTAATTCTTACTACAGTATTTCTAGCAATGACACAGAAATAAAATAAGCTGTGTAGTAGATTCTAAGGAAAAGTTCTCTTCTTCTTTTTCTTATTTAGTATAAGCTTGAAGCTTGTTAATAACCAGACAAAGAATCTTGCCATCTTTTTCTTGGTCTCTCAATGCTTCGTCTTCCCTTAGGTATATCCTCTTGTACTTCCTTACCAATCTATCATCTCCCATTCTTGACACATGTGATTTCCATTCCTCTCTCACTCTTATAATTATTCCTCTATTCTTTGTATATTACATTCTTCTCACTCTGCCCCTTCTTGTATTTCCTGTTATTCTTCTCTATATATTCATTTCCGTTGTTTCAAGTAATTGCTTTGTTTTTGCTGTATCCACCCTGGTTTCTGCTGTACGGTCTTACAACAGTTTATATACTCTCATCTTTATATTTGTTTTTAGAAATTTATTTTTCCATATGAAATTATTTAAACACTCTGACACTCTTGATGCCTTAATGATTTGATCCCTTACTTCATACTCTAAAAACCGAAGCTCGATATCGTGACTCCCAAATAATTTGTCTGTAGTGATCTCAGACCTCGAGTGACATCGAGGGAGATCTTGCTTAACAGAAGTTTTGAATCATGGTGTAAATTACCTCATAAGAGCAAAGGTGTTATCCTGTATTCTGAGTGCCCCAAGGCAAATTCCTGGATATCATCAAAAGCAAATTTATGAATTTCAGAATGCATTAATGCAATTAAAATGTCCAGCAATCTATCTGCGGTTAGATCTGTGCCCGGCAGAAGTTTCAACACAGCCCGTTGTCGCCATCCCGGCTGCAACGAGACGGAAACTCTTGGTCACGTGTTGGGGTTCTGTCTAAAACCGGAGCTGCTACGCAACAATCGACACCATAAGCCAGGACCGGTATTGCTGATGTCCTCAAGCGTCGCGGATGGGAAGTATACGAGGAGATCCACTGCGTTTCATCCTTAGATTCGAACAGAAGAGCAGATATTGTAGCCATCCACAGGACTCAATCTAAGGGAATAGTGCTTGATTCTACAATCCGGTTCGAGAGGGATGCCCTGCAGGCACAACACGTTGATGAGGAGAAGAAATCCATGTATGAGTCCTGCATCCCTTATCTAACAAGGGAAGTACCCCAGCTCGAACGGCTAAAACCGAGTGTAAATGCGTTTAAAATACAGAGCTGTGCTTGTTCTACCATCCAGCAAGGTTATTTATCTGTAAAACTCCGCAGTCGTGTACAATCAATGATTGAAGAATAACGAATCTAATGACTAGAGAAGCACGAATCGCTGAAGAAACAACACCGTGTAACAGACAGTTGTGACAAGCAGATCCACAAAATACATAAATGAGGTATGTGGCAAGAAGCTACACGACATTTGCTTTAAATAATATACGAGTATAGGGTATTTCAAAAGTCAGTTCAAACATTAAACCGCTATAAATATTATAATATGAGTTAGGGAAAAAACAAAAACATCACAGTGTTGGACAAATAACGGGGTTTACAAAACATTAGGAAGATGTTCGCTGTTCTCTTGTTCAACGTACTGCTTTCTTTCTGCGACACCATGTACAGCATTTTGGAGATAATGTCTTGAAATATTGGCAATTTCTTGCGAGATGGCGTCTTTCAGTTGCAGTAGGGTTGTTGGATGTGTCAGGAAAACTCGTTCTTTAAGGTAACCCCACAACCAAAAGTCGGCCGGATTGAAACCTGGAGATCGCGGAGGTCATATTTTTGGAGTGAAAGTAAGTATTCACTTTGAGTTGCAGTTCCTTTATTTGCTGGAGAGGACGTTCCAGAACTGTTGGAACTCTCATATCCATGTGCTGTTTCTTCTGCGCCATCAGACTCACAATCACTATTCCTATCCAATATGTCGGTATCTACTTCTGATAATTTCCGGTAGTATTTTTGCATTATAATATCAAGTAACATGCATGCAAATGGCTCATCCTCACTCCAATTACATCCTCATTTTCAGGTATGTAAGTTCGACGTACTTTTTCGCGCAGCAGGTAAACAATGTTCACAGGATTAATTGACTTCAGCCTACTCACGTCTGCCGTTAGTACGTGCACTTCACTATTGAACACCGCAATGGTCTCGCTCGTACTGTCTGTAGAGCTACGACGTAGTGAGGCTAGTACGCCAACTTTCAGATGGCGATAGCGGCCGCACACGTAGTTTTACAGATGAATGGCATTGATAGCTATTCGAACAGGTACAACATTATATTTTAAATGCGTTTCCATTCGGTTATAGCCGTTCGAGCTGGGGTACTTCCCTTGTAAGTGAGAAATATAACATTCCCACTAGTCGGTGGAGTGTTTTTGGTCTTTTGTTTGGTGCACGTGGCACACTCCCTAAATTCACATGTGATATTTTAAAAGCACTCGGACTCCGATTTTTTGAAATTCAAAAAATTTTATTGAATATTCTTAAGGATTCAATCCAAATATTACATTACCATTTATTTTGTAGGGTAGCTTATAGGAGTCTCCTTTAAGCTACGCAACAACGCGGTCGATCGCCTGAACCAACCGTAGTGGTAAAGTCACTGAAGATGGAGAGGCAGTCTCCGAAACATGTCTGAATTTTATTAATTTTAATAATTATTTTATTCTAATAGTGTTCATACAACTGTGATATATATTTTGCACGTTTCTTATATTAATTAATATTAGTAATCAAGCTTGCATTCGTTGCTTGAATGCGTAAAGTTGAAAGAACAGTTTAACCGTGTAGATGCATCTTAATGGATTCATGCTCATCAATTCATGGGGAAACAGTTGGTGACACCGACTAAACAAAAGAACGATCATGCGATAAATTGATAGCGATAAATCTAGCTGCAAAAATTATCGCGATGTTTGACTGTGATTGGTTTGAATTTAAAATTTCATTACACTTCATAGGTCGAAAATGGAATGACGTCATATAAACGAAATAGTCTGTAAACTTGTTCAATAATTGCGACATCCAGTTGTAATTTACATCGCAACGGTGATTTGCTCACGGTTAGAATCTTTGTTTTTATATTAATTCTTATTTCATATATTTTAAATGAAAGATTCAGTCGATGAAGTAACTGTAAATTGTTTTCTGATTTACCAATTAAAACATCTTCTGCATAAGACACAGAATTAATTTCGCATCTGGCCATCTTATATTCTTGGCTTTTTTCTTATTTTCTTTAAAATTTGTTCCATTAAGATATTAAATAAAAGTGGACTCAGTGAATCTCTCTGTCTGATCCCTTTTCTTATCGGTATTTTTTTATTCTATCGATTTACCATTTACTTTGATTATTATCGAATATGAGTCTGTGTATATATCCTTGATTAATGAAATCAATCCATTAGGTACATTCAAATTATTTAAAATATCTAAAACCATTTTCAGGTTTATGTCGTCAAATGCTTTGTTTAAATCCACAAAGAAATAAAAAGCCGGTACATTATAAGCAGGGAAAGGGATTTGGAGTATTATAACGAATGGTGAAACGTAGTATAGATATTTGTAGCTCAGTGACTGTCAAGCGAGCTGCGTCACGGAGCATGGACGAGTACAGTCCACTTCATACAAACTTACACGCAACGTGCTGTAAACGTATTTCAGAATAAACAAATGTTATAGTTTAATGACATATAGTATAATGAAATATCAATCTCTGCATCCTCGCATAGAAATAGTGATGGCTGATAGACAATTTGTCTTCTGTATGGAACTCGCCTCTGAATATGTAGAACTAAACGAAATGGCATTTTCAATTAATGCTATGTTTTTTTGATAAAACAATAAAATTATTCCTGCTGTGCATTGTTATAATAAACTGTAAATATCATTTTCAAATTTTCTGTTGCAAGGAAGGAAATTTTTAACATGGAAAAACTCCGCTCTACATCCGCAGAGACAATTGGAGAATAAGTACTTGAAACAAGATACGTCAATTAAATTCACATGTTGAATGACGTCTTTGTTAGTATATCTGAAATCCGACTAAGAATACTGTACCCATCATTTTTAATCAAAACTCTGTTAATTTTTTCACCAACACGTTTTCCTACTTCACCTTCTACTGCACTTAGTTTACAATAGTCCTCATAATATTTATTTGCTCAACTAGTTCTACTCCTGACTTTTCCAATCGAATAATGGCATCCGGTAAATATAAAAAATTTGACTTAATATCCGTGACTCCTTTCCCGATTGTTCTATCATTTCGCAGTTTCTGGCGTAAATCGCAGCCGCGTCATCGGGCTCGAAAGACTGGACCACTTTCTTCGCAGATTGAAGGTGATGTGCGTAATAATTGCAAGCTTCTAACCATGACCCCAAGCTCTTAAGAACTGGACATGGGGGAAGCGACAATTTAGGGAATTGTTTCCTGAATTTTGATACTCGATCTGGAGCTTTTACAAATATAGTCTTTCAATTTTGTATTGTTAGTTGGTTTCACTTTCGGCATTGTACCTGCACTTCACCACTCTGAACTGCAAACCTGCATGTTGAAGTTCTTATGCGACAACTGTCCCGTTCACCTGTTGTTGACGTGCAGGGATTTGCGAGTATGTCATGGAGGGGAGGACTTGGTATAAAGGGTTGTAAACAAATGACTGTGTAGATGCCAATACTAGCTTTTACTGCTCCAAATTCCGTTCCCTAATTATAAGTTACTCTAATTATTTTTCAGTTATCCGACGAATAATATAGATTACATCCATACACAAACGTCCTCTAAGGAATCTCTGCTGTATAGTACATCCGCTCAAATGAGAGCCACTTGCACCTACCTTGAGCGGGAGGCGTCAGGTGTTTGTCTGGAAGCACGCGGCTGGTTGTTGGTACGCCAGAGCTGTTGACAGATCTAAGTCGGTGCTCCGAGAACAAGTTCATATAGTATTCGGTTTCATACGAGCATGCAAGTAATGGTACAGTTAGCTGAGAACAAGGCAGAAGACCGTAAGTGTATATTGTGGCTTTTGTGTTCCATACATTGTGATTGTATTTATAATGTGACGTCCTTGGGAAACGGATAATAAAAATAGTCGTAGACGTAAACCCATACAATCCCCATTAGAACGTGGTAAGATTGTACAAGAACAGTGTTAATTATTATTAATATTTATACGTATTTCAAAGACGGTGCGGGTAAGTGCCGGACACCACTGAAAAATACCAGTGCTGCTACAGGAGTGTCTCGCGCAACAATAAAGAGAATTATCTCTGGAGAAGGTAAATCAACAAAAGAAAACGTCGATCGAAAGACGAAAGAAAAATTTCGTAAAATCCTACCACTAGATCAACAATATATGTCATTAAAACATTTATACGTGAAAATAACATCCCTTTGCCCACGCCAGACCCAACAACAAAGTTACATCTGTTACAGGAGATAAAACGTAGCCATCATAGAAAAAAGATGTATGTAACTGACGAACTATCATCAAAATACGGCCATGTTGTACTGCGACTGCCCCCCCTACCATTGTTGTCTCAAAGCCATAGAATTCGTTTGGTCGGAACTGAAGAGAGATGTCCGGTCAGAAAATACATTGGGAAATAAATCTGTTTAAGAAGTACGTGACTTAATAGTAAATGTGATGGATGATATTAATATTAAAAAAGCATTGGGTAAAGTGCGGGTATATCGAACATGTAAAGACAGAAGAAAGTGATTATCGCTCCTTAAAAGCTAGCTTGGAATCTTGTGTAATTTATTTAATAGTGACTCAACGGACTCTGAATAGGAGGTGTTCGTGTTTTAGTTCTGTATTAATAAGACGCACACAAAGATTCACTCCAGTCTTCAGAAGGGAGATATGGCAACGCAGCGTTGTTTACATGGAACCTGCTCGGAGTCGCGTGCCTACTTGCTCCCTGCGGTAAGTGTGTCCAATCGCACGTTCCAAGTGGCTCTCATTTGAGCGGACGTACTATACGTCACAATGTGATAATTTTTTTATAGATTTTGAGAGACTATTTCGTTTATATGACGTCATTCCATTTTCGACCAATGAAGTGTAATGAAATTTTGAATTCCAACCAATCACAGTCACACTTTGCGATAATTTTTTGCAGCTGGATTTATCGCTATCAATTTATCGCATGGTCGTTCTTTTGTTTAGTCGTTGTCGCCAACTGTTTCCCGTAAATTGATGATCATGAATACATTAAGATGGAACTACACGGTTAAACTCTTCTTTCAACTTTAAAGCAATGAATAAAAGATTGATATTTAATATTAATTAACCTATATTTACGCAGTGAAGACGACGTTCAAAACGTCGCACCATGTAGACACAAAATCTTCATGCATCTTAATTGAACGTACCTTTTAAACTTGATTCTTTCAATATTCTTCCCAGATTGCACGCATATGCGATTTGAATATTGAACTGTGTAGATGCAGCTTTAGTTCCGTTACACACTACAGCGAGAATGCGTTTGTCGAGCTATAAAAAATGCTTTCGTATAGCACTCATTGTAACGGTAGAAATAAGGCACAGCTGACATTGCTCCTGCTTCCACAGGTAACTTAACCTATAAATTGTAGCCTATAAAATTTGTATTTTGTGAATGAAATTAAACAATTAATAGAAAGTCAGATGTTCAAATTTATGTAACATCATCGCATATCAAACCCAAATATCTTGCATACTAATAATAAGGTCTTTGATCAAACTGCCTTCTGTATGGTGTAATAAAATTCGTGAATTAATTAGGCCTATCCATTCAGAGATGGCTTCACTGTGTAACAACATGTCTCGCTGTGAATACATAAGCATTGGTATATAGCTGTCCCCACTGTTACTGTTAAATTAAATTATGATTTCAGCAGATAAGGAAAATGTATTTATGCTCGACCATGCCGAAATGTAGTAATTATACACCTGGTAGCAGACCTTTAATGAATGTCATTAAAGTACACCTACTCATTAAAGGTCAGGTCTTTCAGCCAATGACGACTCAGGTTACAACTGTTCAGCCAATGACAGGTCAGCTTTCTACCGTTATAAAACCGCAAGTATCGATTATTCTCGGATATGCAATCGAAAGAGAATTAGCGAAAAGTCACGGAGGCTGGAAATCCAATACTGTCGCAGAAGGTTATGTTCTGTTACTATAATAATTAGCGTTAATTGTAAATAATATTCAAATAAATTCAATTTGTCATCACGTTTTTCAATGTTATCTCTGTAGGTTCTTATGGCCTAGCAAGGTCAATGTGGACATCTGTTCCTCGGAAAAAATCAATAGGTATTTCCGCGTCTGCGCACATCTCACAACATACGGTACATTGGTCAAGGTCATATACAAAGAAAATTAATAATATCAAGTTAGAAATATGGTCGAGCATAAAAAGTCGTATGAAACTCGCCTATAATGGTAATTAAGAAGCTCGTATGAAAATTATGAAACTCGCTTGCGCTCGTTTCATAAATATCCATACTCGCTTCTTAATTACCTTCATTATAGGCTCGTTGCATAATGTACTATTATGTTATAATAATAAAAGAAAAGTGTAGTAAATGTAATTAACATTGTTAAACCTGCATTTCGCTTTTCGTAATTGGCATTACTGAATAATAACATCGAATTTCTTTATTGCAGTAATCGATATTCATCTACGAGTATTTCAACTTCACAATGTCTGAATAGGTTAAGTATTGGTTAATATACAATTATTAACATTTTCTGACCGAATTTTAGGCATATATCATTTACATTTTTATTTTATTCACGAAATAGTCCTAATAAATGTCACTCGAGGTCTGAGATTTCCCAGACAAATCCACTCGCTTCGCTCGTGGACTTTCGGCAAATCTGAGCCCTCTCGTGACATTACTATAAATAATTTTGAATTTAATTTAAAGGAAAAGTTGTGAACAACGTTACAAAGCATAAAGTGAATTAAATTCGTTTTCTTTCGTCTTCTATACTTAAAATATTTGTGTGCCTGGGGGGAGCAGAGGTTAACTTTGTGCGGTCAGTATCCTTTGGATGCTCATTCTAAGTGTTGAATGGTTTTGTAGTGAAACCGATTGAGTGAACGAGGGAAAGGCTGCTTTCAGAGGTAGGAAACTGTTAAAGCTGAAATATTTCCATCAAAGTGGCGATCGTTGGGCCAAACCCGATTGTTTCATGCAGCTGTTACATTACGCCGACAATATTGCTGGCGCAGTATCTGGTTCGTTAAATCCCAATACAAACCGAGCGGTTAGCTATATAATCCCTCACGTGGACCATGCGTAATGGCCTCGGGCTGTTTTCATTGGAAACAGGTTAGCGAGAAGCAAACCCTATCGAGACACAAAGCTGTTAATAATGGCGTATCACATGTCCAAATTACTATTAGTCCGTTGGCGACTTTTCAAATTTATCCACAGAGTCCCAAGTTCAGCAACAATTGCCAGTAGCGGACTATCGTTTGTTCTTCACACTTTTTATTCAAACTTAGCTGAACCAGTGAAATCTGGGTTAGATTAAAAATATTTACTCCTTTTGGTCAATGTAGAGTATCCAACGCCCACTGAACGAATATTTTACACTTTCATCACTGCCAATGTTGCGCTATAAACCAATTTTCGGCAATATAATGTAAAAGACAAATGCCTACAAATATTTGGAAAGTTTCAGAGAAAATACACAAATTCAATCTTCTGACACGATTTTTTTGTTTTTAAATTAAATAGCTAATTTGCTGGGAGACATTGTTAGATATAGGCCACTCTCACACTAAACCTGGAGTAATTTAAGCTTATTAATCAGAAATGATTCTACTTACTGTTTTTTATATGCTCACCTGTATGTAATTTGTATTTAATACATATTTCATTGTTATTTTCCATCCGAAGATCATTAAGAACGCTGAATATTACTTAATATCTCCTATCTTTCTTCAAATTGTGTTTATATCCCATGTTAATTTTCATTTGTTTTCATAAGTTAACAATGCTGCACATTGGGAGCAACATATAAGAAATTATTTTCCTACACAATCCACGCTATATTCACGTTGTTTTGAAATGATTAATCGAAGATGGTTTGCTTATTGTTTATTACACGCACATTTGTATGTAATTTCTATTCCATACGTTTTTTTTCTATCCCAAGATCATTAAGAATGGTGAATATTATTCATGATTGTGTCCTGTATTTCTTAAAATATTGTTATGTGGCATGTTAGTTTTTATTTGTCGTTATTTACGTAAAAATGCTGCGCCAAAAAATAAAAAATAATAATAATTTCGTACTCATTTCACATCCTATATATTCACATTTGTTTTTCAGTGATTTATTAAAGATTGTACCGGTATTTAAAAGACTAATTTAGAAACATGTTACATAAATCAGCCTTGTGGCAAAAGAGAATGCTCCCTGGACCAAATTGTCGTATTTTGCAGTGGTCGTCAGTAATCGCTGAAATGGGTACTAATATAATAATATAGGCCTAATATAATTATGTTGTACGTAGCAAGATCGATTATTCAATTGATAGGATATTTTATGAGGTTGTCATGGCTGAGATATCTATTGTCAATTGCTTTTATTTGCCAGTAGGCCTTGACTGACGGGTATATAGGGACCGGCGCTCTTACGATTGGAGGTCGGGGTTTGGGATGGCCCACAAGCAACAAGTTATAATAAATACGTTTAGGATTAGTGTAAAACTGGCCTATGTCTCCTATAGTGGGAGGGACATAAGTAATATTCACCCTCCTTTTTCTGTTATTTTCTTTTTTTTTAAGGTTTTAGGTAATGATAATGGTAGATATTAGACTATGCTCGGGTCTATTGTATTATATCGTGTTTAAACAGAGAACGATTTTCTGTAGTAATTGCACGAGAGCTGTTTCATCTTACTGATAATTATTTCACAGAGGGCTTGTGAAATTAAGCTAAAAAGATGAAAACCACGAGTGCAATTTAATAAGATTATTCCACGAATAAAATTAAATGACTTTCAAAACCGAATTACTTACGTAAATGACGAGAGAAAATATCATCGAAATGATAGCCGTCCAAATCTTGGATTTAAAATATCGGCATCCTAATCAATTCAAATGAACAAAAAAGAAAATGTAAATTAATGTTAAAAAATACATAATGAAATTTAAAAAAAAGAATGTTCTGCGACAAGATATGGTAGCTATCAAAACGACAAAAATTTATTGAAAATAAATAATCTACATTGAATAATATAAAGATGAATAGAGATTGTGATTGATGATGTTCAGTGAAGATTTTAAAATGGTTGATGCAATTGTCTGAAGAGTCTTTTCAGGAAACTTTAATTTTCTGAGGATCTCCAATGTAAATTTAGGAATTGTTCCTCGCGCACCAAACATAAGTCCAATGACATTCCAATCTTGAATATTATATTTATGACTGAGATCATCACAGCATGGAAGGTAAATAGCGCGTTTCTCTTCATGTACCTGCTTTGGTTGATCTTCATTAATTTCGAACCTTACAGTGGGGTCAAGAATGAGACCAGTTTTTTTTATCTCGGTCAATTATTATGATGTCAGCACGCCGTGTAGATCCTTCCGTAGAAAGACATTGAACTTCCTCATATACTTCGTATTCACCATGTTCCCTTAATCTGTTAGCAATTATTGAGCGGACTGTGTTATGTCTGTCAATTCGCAGTAATTCGCCCTGAGGGCAGAAACCTAGCACGTGGGGTAACGTTTCAAGCTCATTGCATCTCCTGCAATGGGTATTGCTAAGGCTTCTACCGGGGAGAGATCTAACTGCGATAACATTGGTGCTCATTTTAATGGCCTCGGTCCATTGGCCACAAGATAGATCTTTCTTATTGCTAATCCAGGTGTTTCTTTTTTTCCAGTAGAGTAGAATGTAATTTCTTTACTTTTCCCAGGTAATGCACTCCACTGATGGTAAGAAGTGACACGAAGTTGTTTACGGATGTTACGTGGATTAACGGTTCCAATATCGTTGACATTAATTGGTAAGTGGCGAAGGCCGTCAGTAATTTCGGCTTGAAGGTTCCTAGTTTGATTAATATAAGGGTTGTCCTCTTTAACTAACAATCTGCAATCATTAAGATGTTGGAGGAAAGCTTATAAAATATAGCAATAAGAATTATGTTCCTTGTAACGAAGTTCAAAAACAATCTGCTGACTATCACGGCATACTAAATACCAGTGGCGTAGCGTCAATGTAAGCTAAAAAGCTTAGCTTCCCCAGTTAATAATAATTTCATAATAAACCTGCAGTTTATGGAGAAAATTATTTATTAATTTTAATAGAATTTATATTGACGCGTTAAATATTGCGATGCAGCAGCTCAGGATGATTTGTGATGCAGCAGTAAACAAGAAGCCTGCACACACCAGCTTCCAAGCAGACCGGTTTCTTCTGTGTAATGCACCCCGCAGATTTTCCATCCCTTTCTAACTAAGCTACGCTAGTCGCAAGGCTCTCAAGAAGCTAGCTTTAACATTTAAAATAAGTAGTTTCCGAGTTATCCCTTTTCGTCAGTTGTGTTCAGTTGAAGTGTTAGTGTGCATTGTGGCTGATATAATAAATAATGAGCGAAATAACAGTTCCTGACACTAACTTACTTGAATTTTTTTAGGATAATTGTATTATCAAGACCGACTTACGAACAAAAGTGTGATTTAAAAAACAAATGACCGACTCCCTTGCTGTCAATGAAGGACACAACCAAAAGACAGACGCATACTTACGTAATGATACTAATATTGTGATTTCTCTAAGTATGACACGGAGTGAGCTAATGTTATACGTATACGTGTCTATTTGTTAAGAGATATGTGTAAACCGTGAAATCATATTTTACTACGTATCATTTGAGGTCATGCCTTATTGGTGTTACTTACGATGTTCCAACCAATCTTCGACTGCTGACTTGAAATTGACTACTATTTATTTTAAGATTGTATTTTTGTAATACGTTTTCTCATATTGCATGAAAGACAACTTGAGTTAGCTTCCCCTGCTCAAAATTTCATGCTACGCCATTGCTAAATACTATTGCCAACTACTCAGAACAACAATACTTAACCTCAAAAGTAAGATAAGCTGATATGTTACATTAACAGAATAAAAACAGGAAAGGTTTTTACAGACATTTATTTATTACTTGAGGTCACAGTTATTGAAAACGCAATTTTCAAAGTTATTGTTGGCATTTCCTGTTTTTCTGTGATTGACACTGAAGTATTGTATCAGATAAGACGCTTCCTTACAAATCGTCTTATCAAGAAACAACTGTGTTTGGTTGATATTAAGGCGGTTCTGAAACGTTATTGGCCAATATCGCAAATTCATCTCATAAGTTGGCTACACCTTTTCCAGTTGTATTTCAGAAAATATCAATTGTATTTCAGAAATTATCAAATGTATTTCAGTTTAGTCAATTTAATTTCAGAAATTATCAATTGTATTACAGATTAGTCAATTTAATTTCAGAAATTATCAATTGTATTACAGATTTGTCAAATCAATTTCAGATAGTATCAATTAGTGTATTTCAGATTTGTTAATTGTATTTCAGATGGTATCAAATGTATTTCAGATATATCAATTGTATTTCAGAACATATCAAATGTATTTCAGATTTATCAATTGTATTTCAGATGGTATCAAATGTATTTCAGAAAATAATGCATTTGAGATTACATAGTCACTTTTATTTCACAAAATAACAAATATAGGGCTACTTTAGATTTTAACGTATATTTAAAAAAATGGAGAATGGATTTAAAAAATCCTCAACTTCATTGCATTTTAGCGCCGACAGGCATATTCACCATAGCTAAAGCTGCAGCTTGATGAATTGTACTGCACGAGCACAATCACCACCAACAATATTGTGTGTGTTGCTTCATCAATTTTACTCTCTATAGTAGGTAAATTAGCCTACAACACCAGGAGCTATGACGTCAGGAATTCCAAGATGGGTTTTTACGTACGTCTTCACTTTACACCACATGATCTAACTCGATTGGATTTAACATTGGAGAATAAGCTGCCAACAGTAACTTCTGAAATACAAAGGATAGTTTCTGAAATACAACTGACAAATCTGAAATTGAATTGACTAATCTGAAATACAAATAATACTATCTGAAATTAAATTGACAAATCTGAAATACAATTGATGTTTTCTGAAATACAATAAATGATACAATCTGAAATTGAATTGACAAATCTGAAATACAATTGATGTTTTCTGAAATATAATTGAGACTATCTGAAATTGAATTGACTAATCTGAAATACAAATGATACTATCTGAAATTAAATTGACAAATCTGAAATACAATTGATGTTTTCTGAAATACAATAAATGATACTATCTGAAATTGAATTGACTAATCTAAAATACAAATGACAAATCAGAAATACAATTGATATTTTCTGAAATACAACTCGAAAAGGTGTAGTCTATGCAATTATGTCTTCGGTATAATAATTTGATCCTCAGCTTCCTGAAATCTCTCTCTAGAAGTAAAGTAGCCATGCCACTTTAGACATCGCATATATTTTACTGCAATTTTCATCTTATTACTCATAAAGTATAAATTGGGTAAAAGATCCCTTCGCTATTAATGTTGCTTAGGAGCACTCTTGCACCCACGTGATACTGTAAAAACTATGGACTCCTTTTTCTCTTCAAATATTGAGGAAAGTCTCGAGGGTGCCACTATTTCCTTGTCACGTAAATAATAATTTACTTTTAGAATTAGGTCAAAGTCCAGAAGTTGTGCAAGTAACCTGCAGCAGCTTTTCGAGAAAGAAGGTAAGACTTCTTATACTCTTGCAATAATAAATACATTCTTATCAATAAGTGCAAATAAGTTATTTTCTTCAAGGCTTCTTTTTATCCTTCAACAATCACCACCACCACCACCAGCATGGTTCAAGTCTGTCAGACCTGCGATGGTTACATATTCGTCCTTTGAGCCATCTAGTACTCACAAGATCTGCATTCCTTCTTCCTTTCTTCGGTTGAGTTTTCTCGTACTCGGATGACCTATATTTCTTCTTCCATTCTTCGTGTATATATATATTTACAGGGACATCATTTTATTTTTTACTAACATTTTTAATATTAACCTGTCTATACCTTTAGAGAACCGGAAACACCGCTTGCTCCCCCCTCCAAGACTGGAGTTCGATGATACTGGCGTAAAACACAAATCACTCTACTAGGTATAGGAAGGAAGAAAAGTAGTTCATCCATTTACGTAAACTAGGAAATATCGCGATTTTGAGTTTGATAATTTTCATTAGGTTTTTCTTTAATCAAAGTACAGTACTGTATTAAGAATAAGTGTTTTTATTCACGAAGTGAGTTATCCATGCGAACGTATTCATTATGCAGTGTATATTATACAGTCTACAGCACATTAGCGTACAATATAGAGAAAGAAGTTAAATTGAAAAATAATCATAATATGAATATTTAAACACAATTTTGAAAATGGTGGCCGTTCATTTCGATACAGGCTTCAGTTCTTTTGTGCATATTATAGCACTATAGACTATTACATCTAATTCCAATTGCCAGTTTCGTCCTTCGTACTAGTAACTCATGTTGAAATAATTCTGTACCTACTCTACGTACTGTAAATTCAATCTTCACTTCTGCCCTACCCGAAAATATAAAATTACTCAGACATGCTATCTACTGTCCGTCCAAGTGATTATGCCGCAGGATTGTAGAAAGGGAGGAAATCACGTGACAGTTAATTACTTAACGAGGCCCTTTTATTTAAGTTAAATTAAACAGCTGTATAATATTACGTAAACTTCCAATTCCTAAGAGAAATTAATGTTTTCAGAAAAGAGCTAAGACAGCCCAGCTTTTACAGAGGGGCGAGCAGAAGCAGGTGGGGGAAATCGGGATGCGACGTAGGCAAACGGACAGTACCTGTGCTAAAATATGATTCAATATTGAAAGCTCTTTCGTCACTGGAAAACGCGAACATATTTCTGGAACGTACTATACTCAGTAACTCAGTACTGCTTAGTATCTGCGGTCTTGGTTCTGTGTGGAGTTGGAACTTCCTTAGTAGAAGGGGTGGGAGTGAAGTACATTCAAAAACACAGGTACAATAAAAATTGAAATAAAAATAAAATGATGTCCCTGTATATATATATATATATATATATATATATATATATATATATATATATATATAGTTTTAAGTGTCATTTATCTCATAGGCTATTCATGCGGTTAACATTTATATAATTGAAGCTTTGGGCAAATAACGGTCTATGTTACAATTTCAATGGAATAATGCTCTGTATAGTCTTACACAGCTGTCCACAAATTCTTTTTCAATGTCTGTAGCAGAGGCGCTTCTACACGAATTAAACCATGAATTTGTTGGTTGCAAGAACGGTCTATGTCACTAGTCACTTCTAGCGTATCCAGTTGTTTACATCATATCGGGAGTTATTGCACGGGAGATTGTTCTTTCTAAGAATACTGGGTACTTGAACTCTGTGTATCAGGTTTCGGTTGATCTATTACGTAAAATGAACGACTGCAATACAGTGACGATTTTTACGGTAGATATTCACCAGCTAAAAAAAAAAGATCCAGACATATTAATAAGTGGAAATATGTGTCACGAAAGTTGCTGAGGTGTAGTGGTCTTTAGTATAAAACAAGGAAGACGAAGTCGCAAGTTAGTGCGAAAGATCCCCCAAGTAACGTAAGTTTCTGTCAGTTATTTTTGTAGTATATTATTAGTTGTATTTTAATTTACACTTTACATAGTGTTAGTCGGTCTATGTTGTGTTTTGCGACTATAGCTTATTTTAGAATTTTATCACGGTATTTCGTTTCAGGAACGAATTTGTGGAAAATCTTGTAAGGAGATGTGCTCACAGCTTGCTCTTGATGTCAGAAAGGAGGTGTTTAAAATGTATTAGGCTACTTTTTCACAGTCAGGATTTAAGTTGTTTGTCTGTTCGTTTGTTATCACATTCCTGTAATTTATGTTCTGTGGAATGAAGAATATTGAGTGACAGGTGTTAGCCACATGTCCCGTAATGCTGTATCTATGTCAGTTACTTTTTATTTTTCTATTTCTTGCAATGTATAACGTGTGAATACAACAGTAACTTTACATGTAATATCACACTCACACTCACTCTCACACACTCACACACTCACACACACACACACACACACAAAAGAAAATAAATATTCATTCATAGTGTTCTGTCCAAGGGCAGGTCTTTCCCTGCAAAGCCAACATTCTCTAGTCTTTCCAGTTTTCTGCCTTCCTCTTTGTCTCCGCATATGATCCATATATATCTTAATGTCGTCTATCATCTGATATCTTCTTCTACCACGAACTCTTCTCCCGTTCACCATTCCTTCCAGTGCATTCCTCAGCAGGCAGTTTCCTCTCAACCAGTGACCAACCAATTCCTTTCTCTCTTCCTGATCTGTTTCAGCAACATTCTTTCTTCACCCACTCTTTCCAACAAAGCTTCGTTTCTTATTCTATCTGTCCATTTCACACCTTCTATCTTTCTCCATATCCACATTTCAAACGGTAAGGCGACAAAAACTATCCTTGTTTCGTCTAATATTTATGCTAGCTAATTTTCCTTCTCCCGAAAGAACAAAGTATATGATTATGTCTCGTGACCAGAATATTGTACGAAATGGAAATATAAAAATTGGAAATTTATCTATTGAAGAGGTGGAAAAATTAAAATACCTGGGAGCAACAGTAACAAATATAAATGATACTCGGGAGGAAATTAAACACAGAATAAATATGGGAAATGCCTGTTATTATTCGGTTGAGAAGCTTTTATCATCCAGTCTGTTGTCTAAAAATCTGAAGGTTAGAATTTATAAAACAGTTATATTACCGGTTGTTCTTTATGGTTGTGAAACTTGCACTCTCACTTTGAGAGAGGAATATAGATTAAGAGTGTTTGAGAATAAGGTGCTTAGGAAAATATTTGGGGCTAAGAGGGATGAAGTTACAGGAAAATGGAGAAAGTTACACAACACAGAACTGCACGCATTGTATTCTTCACCTAACATAATTAGGAACATTAAATCCAGACGTTTGAGATGGGCAGGGCATGTAGCACGTATGGGCGAATCCAGAAATGCATTAAGGCCTGATTGTATAAACCATTTAATCTTAGATCAGAGGTTAAATTGATCCTTTTTTCAGCTGAACTTGGAATTTTGTGTTGTATAAAGTCCAATCTGAGATTAATTTGTCTCAAACTAAAGTCAACTTTGACTGAAGAAATTTCTCCGATTAAGTTAGATGATCCAAGTTCAGTTATTTCTTTTCTGTTTGAAATATACGAGTGACAGATTGTGCAAATAAAATATCCATTATTATTAATATTAATAGATATGATAGGTACATTTATATATATATATATTTCTTTCAATTTCTTGCCTTAATACACAAACAATCTTATATTTTATAAGGCTCTATCGTGTTCAGCAGTATCAAATAACATAACCTATAATTATATTATGTTTATAACAACCATTAATTATTAATGGATATGATAGGTACATTCATAAATGTTCAATTAACTGTATTACTAAACGAAAATTGTCGTTTTATAAAGCTTTATTATGTTTAGCAGTATCAAACACTATAACATGTTAACAACTCGGAGAACAGTCAACCTTCTTCTTATTGTCCGCCATTATTTATATTGCACAAAAAACCAGTGTCCCCAACAGAGTATACGGAAAGTCGCCAAAAAGTAGTTGTAAAGTAGCTAGATTTCTCATTATCAACAAAGAAAGATTAAATTTTGTCACTATTGGGGTACTAAAAAGGTCACTAAATCCCTATTTAAGCAATATAAAAGTTAAAAGAAATTGTTGTTGAAAAAGAGTTAAAGTCGCTAGATTGGCAACACTGAACAAACCTGTATAACACACAGACTTACTAAATAACCGCGGGTATAACATGGACCACGCATCACGTATTTCACCTGTTTATGCGATGTTGCCAGATCCTTTTCACGTGAACTTAGATTGCATTTGAACCAAGGTAATTTGATCGCAGAAAAGTTTTATACAATAGAAGAAGTGTCTGAACTCGGTTCACTTTTCGATCTACGATCAAAGTTGATATTTAGTCAGGGAGTTTTATACAATTGGGCCATAGAGTGTTAGTTGGGAAGCCGGAGTAGAAAAAGACCTTAGTGGAGGCAGAGACGTAGATGGGAAGATAATATTAAAATGGATTTGAGGAAGGTGGGATATGATGATAGAGACTGGATTAATCTTACTCAGGTTAGGGACCAATGCCGGGCTTATGTGAGGGCGGCAGTGAACCTCCGGGTTCCTTAAAAGCCGCAAGTAAGTAAGTATGTAAGTAATTGCGGTTCTTGAAAAATATATGAGTAAATAAATAACATAATAAAATGAAATACTAAAATAATAAAAATGACTTTTTTTATATATTTTGTCTATTATTTTATGCATAATGTTTATAAAAATGTGTAACTATTTTGGAGTCGTAAACGGCCGGAAATAGGGTTTACGTCATTCTGGAGGAAACAACGTACAAGGTTTAATCGGAATATACCCATGGAACAAAGACATTTGCTGTTTTCGGAGATGCACTTCTGTGTCAGTCATTCATTTTGAAAAGCGTCTATAGACGAGAAATGAGCAGCTCAGTCACGTCTTCCCGGACGAACACCCGGCACGTGCGAAAAACTGCATTGTCGACAATGCGCAACTGAGGGTGGGGAGGTCAATTCCAGCAGTGGGTGTAAACGGAACGATTCAGGCGCCCGGAACTGGTCCTTACCGGATCGCAAGTAGGGAGGCATTATGCACAAGCATCGGCGTGGGTGAATATCTGATTGCCCGATCAGAGCACCCGGCTCTTATGAGAGAGATTTAACGCCCCACGCTCATCTGAAGTGACTAAATCAACCATATGGTTGTCTTCATTATGTCTCTTAAACGCTTGGGTCTTTACGTCCCAATTTTCTACAGAGTTTCTTACTTTGAATATCAGGGCCTTCAGTGTTAGCCAAAAAATTGCTTGCAAAACAGGAAACTTGATTTGATGAGTACCTTGTATTTAAAGTAATCAAAAGCAGGACTCTAGTTCTAACATAACCAACGGTTTTCGCATGTTGTTACATTGTAATTATTCTTATACACGTGATTTCTTCCCATTAAATTTTCCAATAATATTAGTTACTCACTTACAAATGGCTTTTAAGGAACCCGCCTTCACATAAGCCCGCCATCGGTCCTTATCCTGTGCAAGATTAATCCAGTCTCTATCATCATATCCCACCTCCCTCAAATCCATTTTAATATTATCCTCCCATCTACGTCTCGGCCTCCCTAAAGGTCTTTTTCCCTCCGGTCTCCCAACTAACACTCTATATGCATTTCTGGATTCGCCCATACGTGCTACATGCCCTGCCCATCTCAAACGTCTGGATTTTAAGTTCCTAACTATGTTAGGTGAAGAATACAATGCGTGCAGTTCTGTGTTGTGTAACTTTCTCCCTTCTCCTGTAACTTCATCCCGCTTAGCCCCAAATATTTTCCAAAGCACCTTATTCTCAAACACCCTTAACCTATGTTCCTCTCTCAGAGTGAGAGTCCAAGTTTCACAACCATACAGAACAACCGGTAATATAACTGTTTTATAAATTCTAACTTTCAGATTTTTGGACAGCAGACTGGATGATAAGAGCTTCTCAACCGAATAATAACACGCATTTCCCATATTTATTCTGCGTTTAATTTCCTTCCGAGTGTCATTTATATTTGTTACTGTTGCTCCAAGAGATTTGAATTTTTCCACCTCTTCGAAGGATAAATCTCCAATTTTTATATTTCCATTTCGTACAATATTCTGGCCACGAGACATAATTATATACTTTGTATTTTCGGGATTTACTTCCAAACCGATCGCTTTACTTGCTTCAAGTAAAATTTCCGTGTTTTCCCTAATCGTTTGTGTATTTTATCCTAACATATTCACGTCATCTGCATAGACAAGAAGCTGATGGCACCCGCAATAATATTAGTTCATAAAGTAAATTTATAAAAAAGCTTAATCATTAAAACAGCTGGCAAAATGTAAATAGGAAGCGAAGAAAATGATATCGGATGAATGTAACTTACTTATTTATGGATTTTAAGGTTTTAAGAAACCCGTAGGTCATTGCCGCCCTCACATAAGCCCCTCATCGGTCCTTATCCTGAGCAAGATTAATCCAGTCCCTATAATCATAACCCACCTCCCTCAAATCCATTTTAATTTTATCTTCCCATCTACGTCTTGGCCTCCACAAAAGGTCTTTTTCTCTCCGGCCTCCCATCTAACACTCTATATGCATTTCTCCATTCGCCCATACGTGCTACATGCCCTACCCATCTCAAAAGTCTGGATTTAATGTTCCTAATTATGTCAGGTGAAGAATACAATGCGTGCAGTTCTGCGGTGTCTTCCTCCATTCTTCTGTAACTTCATCCCTCTTAGCCCCAAATATTTTCCTAAGTACCTTAATATCACACATCCTTAACACCTGTTCCTCTCAAAGTGAGAGTCCAAGTTTCACAACCATAAAGAACTACCGGTAATATAACTGTTTTATAAATTCTAAATTTCAGATTTTTTGAGAACAGACCGGATGATAAAAGCTTCACAACCGAATAATAACAGGCATTTCCCATATTTATTTTGCGTTTAATTTCCTCCCAAGTGTCATTCATATTTGTTACTGTTGCTTCAAGATATTTGAATTTTTCCACCTCTTCAAAGGATAAATTTCCTATTTTTATATTTTCATTTCGTACAATATTCTGGTCACGAGACAATCATATACTTTGTCTTTTCATGATTTACTTCCAAACCTATCTCTTTACTTGCTTCAAGTAAAATTCCCGTGTTTTTCCTTATCATTTGTGGATTTTCTCCTAACATATTCACGTCATTTGCATAGACAAGCAGCTGATGTAACCCGTTCAATTCCAAGCCCTGTCTGTTATCCTGAACTTTCCTAATGGCATATTCTAGAGCAAAGTTAAAAAGTAAAGGCGATAGTGCATCTCCTTGCTTTAGCCCGCGGTGAATTGGAAAAGCATACGACAGATACTGACCTATACGGACTCTGCTGTACGTTTCACTAAGACACAGTTTAATTCTGTGGTCGTGAGGAAAAACATCTTAAATAAAAATTTTATACTTTCCAGGAGAGCAGTAGAAAGAGTGAAATTGGTGTCAATTATGGAGTTTTTTTTTAATTAAGAGGTTTTCCCTGGATGTTATTTGATTATATTTCTTCTAAAATAGATAATGTTGCTCATTTAACAATTTTCTTGATTATTTCCAAAGATAGCCGCACTTAAGCCCTTTTAAGACTAGAAGCCAGACTGAGTAGAAGAGACTATTAAACATAAGACCTTTTTCCTGTCAAAATAAATGAGAAATGCAAATTATTAGGAATGCAAAATGGGTCTTAAACAATTATAGGACTGTTTACCCTGGTGTTTAAAGTTTTAGAATGAAAGGGTATCAGTATGTGATAAAATGGCTAAAATACAAGTTAGACCTATTTAAAAGGGAAGCATGGAAAGTAAACATGTGATGGTTTGTAAGGAATAAAGTATTAAATATTCTTAAGTTCTTTATTCTGTGTGCGCTCGATTCAAAAAGTACTTAGGACATTTGGTAACGCTCTATAAATCCAGTCAGGAGTCTTATTTGACTTTAACCGTTTCACCAGATTGTAGAGAATTGTTTCCGCTTTCAGAATATATAAAAATCTCATTGTCACAAAAACTTGACTTAAGACCTTTTTCCTCCCGGCCACAGAATTATTCGAACTAGTTTCTTGGGAATACCAAATTCAATAAAAACAAAACTTGTCTCTTAATCGAGTCATATGCCTTTTTGATATCTATGGATAACTGGTGTACTGTACCCTTATATTCCCATTTTTTTCTCCAATATTTGTCTAACACAAAAATCTTATCAATATTCGAAAAAAAAAAAAATGTTATGTTTTATTTAACGACGCTCGCAACTGCAGTGGTTATATCAGCGTCGCCGGATGTGCCAGAATTTTGTCCCGCAGGAGTTCTTTTACATGCCAGTAAATCTACTGACATGAGCCTGTCACATTTAAGCACACTAAAATGCCATCGACCTGGCCCGGGATCGAACCCGCAAGCTTGGGCATAGAAGGCCAGCGCTATACCAACTTGCCAACCAGGTCGACTCAATATTCGGTCCCCAATAATTTCATCTACATATGGAGTTAATTTTACCAAAAGAATATTGGACAAAATTTTGTACGGCGTCAACAAAAGTGAATGTTCTTGAAATAAAGTTTGTATGACCCTATATCAATGGAGTAATGATCTAAGTCACATTTTATATCGTACAATACGTTTTGGTCATGAATGATGATAAGATTTTTGGATACTATTATAAAATAAAATTCACGCATGATCCCTACTGAATGCATCTATGAGAAAAGGGTACTGGAATTTTTCAAATTATCAGTGATTTCACAATATGGGAAGACTGTCAGCATAAAAATCCAGTCATCAACTTTTCCTCCCCCTCTCCACGTTGACCGACCAGTTTTCAATTCTGCACACGTCACGGAGCATGGATATTTCCACGGCCTGAGTTTCTGATGAGTGATGGCTTTGACTTGATCTATCCCTCACTTGGCCAATACTGCCATAGTAACTTCGTTACGGAACCAAATCAAGTTTGAATCGATTTCTTCAACGGGTAACCGAGACGTCTAACAGAATCGGTAAAACTGGGAAAAGAGAAAGAGGGAACGAGGACGGTAATGCATGACGTCAGTTGGGTCTCGTTCAGTTGCATGACAAGATTACGCTCATGAAGTTTCTCTCTTACCTACGTCATACCGAAAACTTAATACACGTTTCAGAAGTCAAGACAGACTGGAGCAATGAACACTAACAACCTAGTTCTCTGTTTGCGAGTATGTGGGAATTTCTGAAGAAAGAAAAGATCGTCTATTCGATACAAATTTTCCACGACAACGTTTGTGCTACTTAGATAATGTATTTCTAAAAGTGTTTCAAATATAAATGAAGTACAGTCACAATTATACAAAAAGCTACTGTACAAGAGAAAATAAACAATTTCAGTGATACGGACAAGCAAAGATACTAAAAATATGTTTGAGATAATTATTCCTAGTATATTTTCTCTCAAAAAAGCATATGACTTGGTAAAGAGAGAAGTTTTATATGATATTCTTATTGAATTCGGTATTCCCAAGAAACTAGTACGATTAATTAAAATGTGTCTCAGTGAAACGTACAGCAGAGTCCGTATAGGTCAGTTTCTGTCAGATGCGTTTCCAATTCACTGTGGACTAAAGCAAGGAGATGCACTATCACCTTTACTTTTTAACTTTGCTCTAGAGTATTCCATTAGGAAAGTCCAGGATAACAGAGAGGGTTTGGAATTGAACGGGTTACATCAGCTGCTTGTCTATGCGGATGACGTGAATATGTTAGGAGAAAATCCATAAACGATTAGGGAAAACACGGAAATTTTACTGCACGCAAGTAGAGAGATTGGTTGGAAGTAAATCCCGAAAAGACAAAGTAGCCTATATGATTATGTCTCGTGACAAGAATATTGTACGAAATGGAAATATAAAACTTGGAAATTTGTCATTTGAAGAGGTGAAAAAATTCAAATACGTGGAAGCAACAGTAACAAATATAAATGACACTCGGGAGGAAATTAAACGCAGAATAAATATGGGAAATACCTGTTATTATTCGGTCGAGAAGCTTTTGTCATCTAGTCTTCTGTCAAAAAAATCTGAAAGTTAGAATTTATAAAACAGTTATATTACCGGTTGTTCTGTATGGTTGTGAAACTTGAAATCTCACTTTGAGAGAGGAACAGAGATTAAAGGTGTTTGAGAATAAGGTTCTTAGGAAAATATTTGGGGCTAAGAGGGATGAAGTTACAGGAGAATGGATGAAGTTACAGGAGAATGGAGAAAGTTATATAACGCAGAGCTGCAGGCATTGTATTCTTCACCTGACATAATTAGAAACATTAAATCCAGACGTTCGAGATGGGCAGGGCATGTAGCACGTATGGGCGAATCCAGAAATGCATATAGAGTGTTAGTTGGGAGACCGGAGGGAAAAAGACCTTTGGGGAGGCCGAGACGTAGATGGGAGGATAATATTAAAATGGATTTGAGGGAGGTGGGATATGATGATAGAGACTGGATTAATCTTGCTCAGGATAGGGATCACTGGCGGGCTTATGTGAGGGCGGCAATGAACCTAAGTCCTGTCTCTCAAGTGAGTTGAAAGAGGTAGACAACGAAGCAGTACCATCTTGAGGAGCCAAACAAAGAAAATCTGTGCTTAAAGAAAAACCGAATGATTTTTGAGCGGATCTTGCTCAGGAAATTTCGAGGATGATAAGCATGGTAAAAGATGGATTCAGTGTATCAGTTGTGATCAATGGTTTCATTTACATATCAATACATTTAAAAAAATACAGAAATCATTTTAATTGTTTGAGCTGTGGTACGTATCTGATCAAGGAATTTAAAATTTCACTGAATATGCCTAAATATTTCGAATTTAAAGATTGTATTATCCTTGTATTATCACGAGATTATACTAGTATAAATTTCAGGTAAAAATTCTGTCAAGTAACTTCCTGAAACCTAATAATATACGTACATTAAAACACTAAGGCCCGGATTCGCTAACCCTTGTTAAATATTTAACATGTCGTTAAGGCAGTTTAACTGTAAACTTAACGGAAGAGATGTTTCTCCAACTGTTGTTACTGCTAACATCATGTAAAACCCACTGTTAAATTAAGATAGCATACTCCCGCAGTTAAATCCTTAACGTCCTGTTACAGCGTGAATCATGGTTGCCAGGCAACATAATGTTATACGCTGCATTTTTATATCGATATATATTTGCAGTGAAAACAATTTCCTGTAATCACTACTTCAGTATTTTTTGTTATTCAGAATAGATATGTTCGTAAATACTAAAATGATCGATATTAATATTAGCACTGCATCCACGTAAAGAGAAGATATGCTTATTAACGAAAGCATTTCTGTGATTATTATTTCGTATTAATACTCAGATATATTTGCAGATTTTCAAAACGATATTTCTTTATTTCACTGATTTAACAGTTCACATGTAATTAAGACCAATGACGTGTGAAGATATATTAGCTATATAAGATAAGAATAGTAATATACGTTACAAGAGCGGTATGTTGAAGTTTTCATGGTCGAGGAATAGATTGAAAAAGCGAAACGTAGTTGAGCTTTTTTAATTTCCAAGAACATGAAAACAGACATACCGCTCGTGTATCGTATATTATTTTGTGCGAAGATCGTTTATTACATACCTGAAAGACGAATTTCTAATTAGTTGCAATGAAATCTCTATGTTGGTTTCTGTTTAATGACGACAACTTCGGAACACCAAATATCTTTCTTCAACATTGTTGCTATAAAATGTTTTCTGTATTTACTATACTCCAGCAGGCCGTGATATACGTCTGTCTTCCCCCCCCCCAGTCTATAAATGCGAACTTAAAACAAACGGTAAGGTTATGTAATGATTTATTTTTCATTTTAATATTTTAACAATATTATTTATATAACATATTGCAGTAATAACATCCGCATCTGGAATTTTGTTGATTTTTTCACGACTTCCTTAATGTTACTTGTATCAGGAATGCAATAAGTTTCGTGGAGTAGTAGACTTTAGTTAATTTTTGCAAATATTTAAAAACAATAATTAACATTGCAATTTAGGTGAAAATGCAGTGGTAAGTTTCCAATTTATAATTATTACTATGTTAAACGTCTCTAAAAATAATATGTTAAAAGCCTAAAGCAGTAAAATGAATGTCGCGCTTAAGCGGTAAGAAGAGGGAAATTGTTATGTGTGTTACGTTGGGAATACTGAATGTGGTATTTCACACTTACCGCGTATTTGTTCTGTGAGGAAAACAAGCAAATACGCACGATCTCGCACAAAAGAATGTTAACGTTTACCATTGTAGTATTCAGCATCAAAATTATTTTCATTTTCTATTGGTTCTATTTTATCTTGAATAATTGAAAGAATCTTTGTAAAAATATCAACTTTAAGAGTGAAAGTACCACCGTCAGTTTTCAAATGTTCCACTGTACCTTGTGCATGACCCGTCTTAGCATTTCTTTTAATATTTTCATAACATTGATTTGTTTCATAGTTTGCGTTTTCACATCCAAATAGCGATTGAAAATATTGAGTTAAAGAGACCCATGCTTGTTCCTTTTTCCTAATGAAAGTTCCATCACTACGTTTGAGTTCAATTACATTCATATAATTGCTAGATCTACTAAAATAATTATATTTCTCATATGAGTTAAATTACTGCTCCTTACACTTTCTTTTTCTCGATTTCCGTTGTACTTATATTAGTCTTCAATACTTCCATAATGTAAAAAATACAATTCTCCGCTAAAACAAATGACTATACCAACTAAAGGCACATTCAGTAACTTTCATACAATCACTGCTTCTTTGATTCTTAACATCATGTTACCTAACCACAGTACCGCAAATGGTTGGTGAAACACTATTACACTAAAAGGGTGTTTTAAATTTTAACAACACGTTAGTTAACATGCTGTTAGCGTTATTTTAACGAAGTTTGGTGAAATTGGGCCCTAATATTATTTTTAATTTGAACCTTCCTTTTGCACTGAAACCTTAGTATCACGAAATTAGTCGGGTCTGCCTATTTTTTATGTTATATAATATCTATGTGCGAGATCGTGCGTATTTGCTTGTTTTCCGCACGGAACCAATACGCGGTAAGTGTGAAATACCACATTCAGTATTCCCAACGTAACACACATAACAATTTTCCTCTTCTTACCGCTTAAGTGCGACATTCATTTTACTGCTTTAGGCTTTTAACATATTATTTTTTAGAGACGTTTAACATAGTAATAATTATAAATTGGAAATCTACCACTACAATTTCACCTAAATTGCAATGTTAATTATTGTTTTTAAATATTTGCAAAAATTAAGTAAAGTCTACTACTCCACGAAACTTATTGCATTCCTGATACAAGTAACATTAAGGAAGCCGTGAATAAATCAACAAGATTCCAGATGCCGATGTTATTACTGCAATATGTTATATATATAATATTGTTAAAATATTAAAATGAAAAATAAATCATTACATAACCTTACCGTTTGTTTTAAGTTCGCATTTGTAGACTGGGGGGGAAAAAAAGACAGACGTATATCACGGCCTGCTGGAGTATTGTAAACACAGAAAACATTTTATGGCAACAATGTTGAAGAAAGATATTTTGGTTCTCCGAAGTTGCCGTCATTAAACAGAAACCAACATGGAGATTTCATTGCAACTAATTAGAAATTCGTCTTTCAGGTATGTAATAAAAGATCTTCGCACAAAATAATATACGATACACGAGCGGTATGTTTGTTTTCATGTTCTCGAAAATTAAAAAAGCTCAACTACGTTTCGCTTTTTCAATTTTTTCCTCGACCATGAAAACGTCAACATACCGCTCTTGTAACGTATATTACTAGAGTAAGGGAGGGTATTGTCGGATACCATTTTGATGTTTCAAAATAAAGGTAATTGAAAAAAGTTAGAACTGTAATTACTTAGTATTAAAATAACCTCTTGGGGTTCCTGCAGATTGTACATAAGTATTAGGTAATTTACATAATATGTATTTGCTGTATAACTTGCAAAGACAAAACAGAAATATCATTACTGAGAGAATGGGAAGTTAATGTCGGATACATTAGACATTATTATGTAAGAGGTATGATAATTCATTTAAAATAATATATTGCATATCAGAAACTATTACAATAGTGTTCTGTTTAGCCAACTGATATGCAAGCCTTTTAACATCATTTCTGGTTCATCCAAAATATTTTCTCTCCATCATTAATACATAGTCAACTAGCTTCTCTTCAAGTGAAGCTAGGAGTATTGGTTTTCGTCCAAGTTTCGATTTAACGGCTTTGGTGGGCTCAGAGTTGGACCGTACATAATCAAATAATGTTGATCGAGGTACATTGAATCTTTTGGAAGCAGCAAGACAGCCCATTCTTTTCTCCGGTACTGCGACAATGACATTTACCATATCTTCAGACTTCTATTTTTTTAGACTGAATCTCTTTTTTCTTTTACTTTAGGCATCTAAAAATATCAGAAGAAGAAACAATTCGTTACTTCATAATATTCGATTAATTAGAAAATTGATTAATTACATTAATTAAAAATATCCATGAGTAAACATGTAGTGGTTTGTTATAGAAAACATATAAATGGGTTTAAGGCAGCTTTTATGTAGCGAGCAGCATTGAAAGGCAGCCGACAATGCCCTCGGCTAGTATCCGACATTGCCGTCGGCTAGTATCCGACATTGCCCTCGGCTAGTATTCGACATTGCCCTCGGCTAGTATTCGACATTGCCCTCGGCTAGTATCCGACATTGCCCTCGGCTAGTATTCGACATTGCCCTCGGCTAGTATCCGACATTGCCCTCGGCTAGTATCCGACATTGCCCTCGGCTAGTATTCGACATTGCCCTCGGCTAGTATTCGACATTGCCCTCGGCTAGTATCCGACATTGCCCTCGGCTAGTATCCGACAATGCCCTCGGCTAGTATCCGACATTGCCCTCGGCTAGTATCCGACATTGCCCTCGGCTAGTATTCGACATTGCCCTCGGCTAGCATCCGACATTGCCCTCGGCTAGTATCCGACAATGCCCTCGGCTAGTATCCGACATTGCCCTCGGCTAGTATCCGACATTGCCCTCGGCTAGTATTCGACATTGCCCTCGGCTAGTATCCGACATTGCCCTCGGCTAGTATCCGACATTGTCCTCGGCTAGTATCCGACATTGCCCTCGGCTAGTATCCGACAATGCCCTCGGCTAGTATCCGACATTGCCCTCGGCTATTATCCGACATTGCCATCGGCTAGTATCCGACATTGCCCTCGGCTAGTATCCGACATTGCCCTCGGCTAGTATCCGACAATGCCCTCGGCTAGTATCCGACATTGCCCTCGGCTAGTATCCGACATTGCCCTCGGCTAGTATCCGACATTGCCCTCGGCTAGTATCCGACAATGCCCTCGGCTAGTATCCGACATTGCCCTCGGCTAGTATCCGACATTGGCCGACTCTTCACAAACAGTAAAACAAGGCAGCTGCATGAAACATGCTCTCGATAGCATTTCTGCAATTAGAGAATTAAGAAGCCTTATCTATGGTATATCACACAGTGCATACCATGTTGTGTAAATATAAGAATAACTTGTAACGAATAAATCACATTACTTACCCTCAAAAAGTTTTTTTTTTTTTTTTGAAAATACGCTATTCACACACAGTGAAGCACTCAACAGTAATGGCTATTCATGCAGATGTTCGTCTACTTGTAGAGAACGTAATGCATTATTTTCACATCAGATTGCACCATTCGATGGAAAAGAAATATGTTATCCGAGATTATCCGACATTACCAGACCTATCCGACAATCCCCTCCCTTACTCTATTATGTTCCTTTATTCGTAAACTGAGCGATCAAGCTTATCGTGTGTCGTTTGTAGTGACAGAAACGGCAAAGGAAATTTTCCTATCCCACTCTTTATTTAATGGAAATGTCCAATTTACACCTTTTCTCACTTTAATAGTCATTATTCTAAGAAAATATTCCCAACAAACGATCGAAAGTTGCTCCTAATTAAGTTTGTTTCCAACATTTCATTACAGTCCCCTACCAGGAATATCTTTTCTATAAAAGTCTCATTACTTCGCTGGAGAATGCTGAAAGCTATAGTTAAGAATTATGTGAGATATATGCAAGATGATAATTCGTCAACTGGGAATTGAAAACTGTGTGAATAATGAGATGTTTTATTACAGTACGAAATTAGAAACCGTGACCTGAAAATTACCACAGGCATAGCAGCGAATAGGCAGGATATTACACTGTTTATCACTTCATAATTTAAAGAAGCGCTGTGAGAGGAAACACCTACTGTTCTACTTACGTTGGGGTAGGGATGGGGGTGAACAAGGCGATGCACTTCACCACCGCGGGCGTTATAATCGGGTTATACAGAGCACACACAAACCTGTACTTGATTTCGTATTCTACTTCCAGGAATAACTAAAGCTTGTATTATGGTTACTGCAGCTGGATTTCTAATGGAAAATTAAATTTCAGGCTGGAAGAGTGAACAGTGTGCGGAGTGTTTCCTTTCACCTGCTCATGTAGACAGAATTACACAGTTGAGAAACAATCTAAGCGTAAGAATCTGATGTGTGATATGTTACAGGATAAAAGATTTTTATTACACTACTAGCCGTACCCGTGCGCTCCGCTGCACCCGTTAGAAATAAATATAAAGTAATTACATAATTAAAATAGGACATTTGATCCAGGGAACATTCGTGTTTGATAGAAGGATAAATCGTTTAATATGTTACTTAATTTAAATTGTATTTAAAAAATTAAAATGCGATCATTTTGGTCCAGAGAGCACTCATTTGGTGCAATGACAATTCCTTTAACATGTTTCTTAATTGTTATTACATGCAACCATAGTTTAATGAAGATTGACATATCTTTTAGTTTTAATGTGTATATTTTATATTACTTGCTATATGTTTCCATTGAATTATGGTAATAACTTAATTTTCACCCTTGTTTTTTACGTCTTCAGTAAATCGCGCTTGGCCCACTATGGTTCTGAACCCTTCAAATAACTTAAATAGTGATATAGCATATATAATGATATATAATTATATTTCTTTCTTTTGAAAATGTAAGAATTCAGGATCTCCTATGTACCATTGTCATGGAATGAATAAATGTCTTTTTTCTTTCTACTCAAAAATTTTATATTTTGCACATAGAAGTTATTGCAGGAACAACAACGCTGTAATCTGAGGTGGCGGTGAAAATGTATTGTATTGTTATTTTAAAAGTCTTGTATATAATTAGCTTTCGATATTACTTCATACAAACACAGAAACATTCTCTGTAGGCTATGAGCGTATTCCGAATCTCACCGGTGAGCAATCCGATGGCATCACGGTGTTCCGAATTCCATCGATGACGTCATTGATGCTCCACCGGTGTCGCACCGGTGCCATCAACTTGCAGAGGTGGCGGCAGTCTCTATCAGCCGCCATCATGAATCTGATTGGTTCTTGTATAGGGCAGGAATTAGCAGACGAATGACATCGTGCACTGTTGTGTCATGGCGGTGTGTTCTGCTGTATTGTTTGTAATGAGCACAACGTAAAAACAATATGTTAATGGCTTATGAGCGAACATGTCAACGGACCAGTTATTACTACCGGTTCAAGAAATAAGTTGTTTATGATCTCTTTTCTTTGAACGAGATGGCAATACGGAAATTTCGCAAAATTTTGCTAGCGTAGCACAGACTTACAACTTACACAGTCGCCATGACAGCCATCAATCCTTCCAGCCGTTTTGTTCCTATTCCTCTGCATCGTGACGTCGTTGTTTTCCACCGGTCCAGTGAGATTCGGAATACGCTGTATGTTTCATTGCTTTCGATTGTTGTTATACAAGGCCCCTTATAATGAAATCATTTGTTTCCATTTCATTACAGGCCAATAGGTGGCATCGTTATTTTAATTTTAAAACTCATTTATCTCATTAAATATCAGTCCTATCAAACTTTTGCTTAGAATAAAACTTATCGGGAATCATTTTTAAAGAAACTTTTGTTATGTAACATTTTTCACGAAAACCAAGAATAAGGGAGATATTTCGATTTATTTAATTCAAGCCCCCTTATAACCCCTCTTTTAAATAAAGTATTTTGCATGCCATATAGCCTAAAATCTAAGTTACAATGAACTTAATTTATATTCCAATTTTCATATAAATCGGTTCAGCCATTATCGCGTGAAAAGGTAACAAATATCTAGACAGACAGAAAGACAGACAGACATACAAACAAAAATTTCTAAAAAGCGATTTTCGGTTTCAGGATGGTTAATTATATATGTTAGGACCAATTATTTTTGGAAAAGCGAAAATTACCAGAAAAATTTCGGCTACAGATTTATTATTAGTATACATACACGCAACAGGAAGACTTATTTGTGAACAGATGAAAACAGTTGTAATTAGTTGCTTAAAATAGGTGTGATATTAATCTCGGAGAATTTATTAGTATGATAGCAGAAAAAAATGTTGAAATTGTGCTTTATATTTACATTGCGATACTGGGTTGGTAAGTGCTCTATAACATAGGCGAGGGAAAGTTTCAAAAAACGATTCTTTTAATTTCCTAGACTCTGTTATGCCGTGTATTGCATATTATTTTTTGCACTATCATAATTTATATCTTTATTTTATTTATTACGTATTTTAGTTATGTATTAATTTTGAACTGAACGTTTGTCATTTTGTTAATAGCAATCTGTAACTTTCTAGGTGACCGTGTTTTAATATTCTTTTGTTTTATTTGTTGGATACGACTGTCTTTATGTTTACAAATGTAACTTTTCGTTCTGCAAAAGAATTTTACAATATTACATTTGTTCGGAACAAATTTCTGCACATTTAAGCGACATAACTAAAATTATTTATTATGGATTTTAATTATGTATTAATTTTGAACTGAACGTATGTCATTTTGTTAATAGTAATCTGTAATTTTCTAGGTGACCGTGTTTTTATATTATTTTGTTTTATTTGTTGGATACGACTGTCTTTATGTTTACAAATGTAACTTTTCGTTCTCCAAAAGAATTTTACAATATTACATTTGTTCGGAACAAATTTCTGCACATTTAAGCGACATAACTAAAATTATTTATTATGGATTTTAATTATGTATTAATTTTGAACTGAACGTTTGTCATTTTGTCAATAGCAATCTGTAACTTTCTAGGTGACCGTGTTTTAATATTCTTTTGTTTTGTTTGTTGGATACGACTGTCTTTATGTTTACAAATGTAACTTTTCGTTCTCCAAAAGAATTTTACAATATTACATTTGTTCGGAACAAATTTCTGCACATTTAAAGGACAAAACTAAAATTATTTCCATAATTTATTGCTACAGTAAAATATTCTCTTAAACTGAGTAATAATATTGGGAATTAAATCAATTACTTTTCTAAAACACGGTATGAAATGTTTATATAAAACAATTTTTTATCTCGAGATAAAGTTTTAGTATCAATTTCATGAAGCGTTGTTGAATGTCATGAATTCACCTACAGAATAGAAGGCCCTAAATAATCTTATGTTTTGAGTTTTATTTTTTACATCCACAGGGAGGCTATTAAAAATGCTTACTGTCATATAAAGCACTCCTCTTTGAAAGCACGATAAACTTGCCGATGGAGTATGAAAGTTATTTTTGAAGTGTAATTATGCTACGAACTGTTGAATTAGTTACAAAGTTTTCACGATTACATACCAGGAAGTTTATTAATGAAAAGATATACTGACAAGCCGTGGGCATTATTTGTAGTTTTTTAAAAATGGTTCTACACCATTCCCTAGATTTGGCACCTACTATTATTCTAATTACTCTTTTTTGTAATAGGAATAGGCTATACTGTTACTATCTGTGGAATTTCCCCAGAATATTATTCCAAAACTCATTACCGAGTGGAAGTATGCAAAGTAGGCCTATATTGTTTTTAAAGTATTGATATTTACTATCTTTTGCATAGATATAATAGCAAAACATGCTGAATTTAGTTGGGGTGTAGTTTCTTTACTATGATTTTTCCAATTTAACACATTATCGATTTTTGAGCCAAGAAATTAGGTTGTTGTCGTTTCTAATAGGGATCTATTGTTAATTACTGTGCTTAAAATTTGCGAGGTTGAATTTGGACAGGATTTAAATTGAATTATGTTAGTTTTGTTACAATTTAATACTAATTTATTGACTGAGAACTAGTCACATATTTTGAAGAGAATTTCCTCGGTTGAAGATTCCTATGCTTGTGTCATCTGCAAGTAATATTTTATTTGGGGGGCAAAATAATTTATGAACACTAGAAAAAGTAGGGGACCTAATATTGATCCTTGAGGAATTCCATTATTAATAGTTCCTTATATCGAGGTAGATTTAATGAATTATAATCGAATGGACGAAGTTACTAACCTCACAATACGTAAACAACTAAAACGGTATTACATAAATGACCTAATATCACGAAATAAAAGTAATTCGAAAGTACACATATCAAGAATGGACAAAACAAGAAAAACTCAACAAACTACTATAATGACATGAGCTGCGGTTCGACAGAGAAGAGGACGGAGGGACAATTTCGACTCCTTGTGAGCGGAATGGAACGGAGGACTCAATCCATGACGACGAATAAGATGAAATGATTTTTTTAGTTGGTTGTTTAACGATGATGTATCAATTATTCGGTTTTTAGCGTCGATAGGATTTCTAATGGCGAGATGTAGCCAAGGATTCGTCATCGATTACCTGACATTTGACTTACAGTTGGGAAAAACCTCGTGCAAAAACAGGTAATCAAGCCAAGCGTAAATCTCCTAAGGTCTATGCCACTGGTCTACAAGAAAAATACTAAGAATTTTGACAGAAATTTAAATTGTAGTGTTGTCGGTATGAATGCGTTCAGAAGTAATTGATTGAATTATTTAAAAATGGCAACAGAGAGAAATCCACACAAGGTCTTCAATTACAGTAGAACCCCGATTATCCGTCACCCTATTAACCGATCGGCGGATTATCCGACTGTCTTTGTGTTCCTCTTTCTTTCTTTACTACGGAATTAGACGTGTAAGAAACTTAGTACTGTACCTTATATTATAACCTATTTTTTCGAGTGTGTTTTATTAAAAGACTTTACCTTTACATAGTACTACTACTAAAAGCAATAAGAACGTTACTTGAAGGTATTTGTCCCAACTTGTAAAATAGTCACTATACCTGGTAACGTTTATCTTGTCTCAGTAGCAATAAAACCAAGTCCCTTCAAATAAGGGTGGAGATTATAGGAGGGTTGTAAATTTTCAGTATTCCTTTCAAAACCTTGTTATTGTGCAGGCTACCGGAACTCAATTTCTTGAAAGACAAGCTCAGTGATGGAACTACACAGTACAAAGAGAGATATTTTGTAATTTTATTTTGCGCTACAGAATGTATCAACTGGTCCCTTCCGCCACTGGATGGATGGACGGCACCGCTCCACTCCCCCATCGCCATAACAACACAGACGAAGTAAGACATATCTCCTTTCTCTCTCTTTTCACAGTGAGACAAGATACATCACACAGTCCACACCTGTGGAGTAACGGTCAGCGCGTCTGGCTGCGAAAGCAGGTGGCCCGGGTTCGAATCCCGGTCGGGGCAAGTTACCTGGTTGATGTTTTTTCCCGGGTTTTCCCTCAACCCAATACGAGCAAATGCTGGGTAACTTTCGGTGCTGGACCCCGAACTCATTTCACCGGCATTATCACCTTCATATCATTCAGACGCTAAATAACCTAGATGTTGATACAGCGTCGTAAAATAACCCAATAAAATAAAAAATACATCACACAGACTCTACCTGCTTTCAAAGAAATAGTCCCAAGAACTTCCGCACAATATACAGCATATATACTCTATAACGTCTATGCAAAGTATCTTCTACGGGTGTCAAAAGTGTTTTGCTAAGTATTGAAATAAAAATTCAAATAATTGAGAGGTTTGGGAAAAGAAAACCGCGGCTCATTTCGCATCAGAAAACGTGATTGGCGCTACAACTGTGCGCGATCTAATGAAAAATAAGGATAAAGTGTATGACGCATGAAGATCTACAACAAGAACCCTCTATTATTCCTATCCTTCCGCAATCAACCATCATAAGGAACTTCCTTGGCCCTTATAAACCAAAATTAAATTAGTGAACTTCTGATTCACTATCTAGCATGTTAAACACAGCAGTACGGAGGAATATTACGAGACTGTAATATGGAATTATGCAAATATTCTATGGTACGGATTATCCGATATTTTCGATTAACCGTTCACTCCACCCCCTTCATTACTACGGATAATAAAGGTTCTACTGTATATACAGACCGGGTGGCCGAGAAAACGAAGGATTCGGTGGAAGGATTCGTTCCCTTCATAATTTCTGAAAACGAAATAGGTCAATATGTCTAATGATGATGATGATGACGATGATGGTGATGATGATGATGTAATGAGGAGGAGGAGGAGGAGGAGGAGGAGGAGGAGAAGGAGAAGAATGACAACGACGACGATGTGTAAATTTACAGTTTACAAGAACATGATTAAAGTTTCGACGTAACTTTCAAACTCTAATGTAGATCATTTTATTCGCGTCATGAACAGAACACTAAAGCCTTGGTTTTTCTGAATCCACGCATACGACGTGCGAGGCCCGCCTCCCATAAATCCGGACTACACGAGTGGTTTCTATAACTGCGAGGTCTGGTATGGCCGAATCCAGAAATGCATACAGAGTGTTAGTTGGAAGGCCGGAGGAAAACGACCTTTGGAGACGCCGAGACGTAGATGGGAGGATAATATTAAAATGGATTTGAGGGAGGTGGGATATGACGGTAGAGACTGAATCTTCATCAGGATAGGGACCGATGGCAGGGTTATGTGAGGGCGGCAATGAACCTCCGGATTCCTTAAAAGTCATTTGTGCGAGATCGTGCGTATTTGCTTGTTTTCCGCACAGAACCAATACGCGGTAAATGTGAAATACCACATTCACTATTCCCAACGTAACATACATAACAATTTTCCTCTTCTTATCGCTTAGGCGAGACATTCATTTTACTGCTTTAGGCTTTTAAAGTATTATTTTTACAGACGTTTAACATAGTAATAATTATAAATTGGAAACTTACCACTGCAATTTCACCTAAATTGCAATGTTAATTATTGTTTTTAAATATTTGAAAAAATTAAGTAAAGTCTACTACTCCACGAAACTTATTGCATTCCTGATACAAGTAACATTAAGGAAGCCCTGAAAAAATCAACAAGATTCCAGATGTCGATGTTATTACTGCAATATGTTATATAAATAATATTGTTAAAATATTAAAATGAAAAATAAACCATTACATAACCTTACCGTTTGTTTTAAGTTCGCATTTATAGACTGGGGGGGGGGGGAAAGACAGACGTATATCACGGCCTGCTGGAGTATAGTAAACAGAGAAAACATTTTATAGCAACAATGTTGAAGAAAAATATTTTGGCTTTCCGAAGTTGCCGTCATTAAACAGAAACCAACATGGAGATTTCATTGCAACTAATTAGAAATTCGTTTTTCAGGTATGTAATAAACGATCTTCGCACAAAATAATGTACGATACACGAGCGGTATGTTTGTTTTCATGTTCTCGGAAATTAAAAAACCTCAACTACGTTTCGCTTCTTCAATCTTTTTCTCGACCATGAAAACGTCAACATACCGCTCTTGTAACGTATATTACTATTGTAAGTAAGTAAGTGAGGAGGATACGTGAAAGTCTGAACATAGCATGGTATAATATTACGAAGAAATTAAGTTTTCATTAATTGCATAGCCGACAGATCTCAGAAATACCGATAAAACAGCGCAGAAGTTAAGAACAGGAAATTGTAAACCTGATATCTCATAAGCAATTCAAACGAATTGGGAAATAAAGAATTCCTAGTAAGTTATAAAATATTGAAAGAAAGAAAATTCAACAATATGGTTGCAACTATAACCTCGAATACATAATTATACGACTATCAACAGTAATCTCACTAGAGGTTTTGATTTATCTAGAGAAAATCAAAACTCGAGTGGGATTTAATTGACTATTACACGATTAGAAGAAAGTATATAAAGATTAGAAGTAACGAAGTACTCCAATACAATAAAATTATAATTGGCTTACGAAAATACAACTGTCTTCAAATGTATTATTGTACCATCTCAACATTGCAAATATTACGCTAGTAGATGGCAGTAGTGTGTTATGGTTAGCTGTTTTCTTATTATCAGTTGTGCCAACTATGGAATCTTCATTGAACTCTGTGGACGGTTACTAGTCAAGAAGGCTTTGTTGATTCAGTTTCATTTTTATTAAACCGTTGCATTCCACTTCAATTATATTGATCCCAGTAATCAACGTCACTTGACAGATGATTTTCAATAAATCATAGTATTAAACAATCTCTGAGACGTGACTATTCATAATATCATATAACAGAAGCTATAACATAATCAGAATAATATAAACAAGTGTTACAAAAGTTTTAATTAGAGATGATGAAATAAACAAGAAACGTTTTAATTAACGATGATGAAATAAAAAATAAACATGAATAATAATTTTATAAGAAACAATTATAGAAAGTACAATTTTCAAATTTGAATGTTTTAGTGGTTGGTGGTTCAGTTGATGTTATATTGGACGTGTGCGTAAAAGAAGTGAACTCGTTGATGTACATGGTGTATCCCTCAACTTATTCAGGATTTCCGAATGGTGCTCTTCATATATGACCAGTGATCTTTATTAATTCTTGTTCTTGAATGCCAACGCGAGTCATATTTGAAAGTGCTGTGCATCGACTGGAGTGGTTTGTAATTTTCTGTTTTTTGACGTCCAGACCAGTGCAGTTTGAAATGTTGGCAAACAAAGAAACAAATGATGAAAGAGTAATGGAACGGAGAAAAATTCTCTCCGGCGCCGGGATTTGAACCCGGGTTTTCAGCTCTACGTGCTGATGCTTTATCCACTAAGCCACACCGGATACCACCCCGGCGTCGGACAGAATCGTCTCAGATTAAGCTCCAACTCTTGGGTTCCCTCTAGTGGCCGCCCTCTGCACTACGTCATAGATGTCTATGAACGTAGGACTGAAGTCCACACATGTACTGAGGTGCACTCGTTATGAGTGACTAGTTGGCCGGGATCCGACGGAATAAGCGCCGTCTTAAATCACGAAGTGATTTACGCATATCATATATATTATTTTAATGTACCGAAGTACATATGATATTTCCATGTAGATATTCTGCGTCATCATATGATGAAAGAGTAAAGATGAAAATGGAGATGAAAGAGAATATATATATATATATACATATATATACATATATATATATATAAAATAAAAAAGTAATAAAAAAATAAAGAAATAAATAAAAAATAAAAAAAATAATATAATATAAAGAAACAAATGCTAGGGTACCGGTACTGATAAAAATAAACAAATGCTTGGTACGCGATAAAATTAAACAAATGCTAGGGACGTGATAAAATTGTGCGATAAGCAGCCATGATTGGTTGAAAGACGTCCTTTCGTACAGTTTTATTGGTCAAAAGTAGTGTGACGTAGTAAAAGTGTAATAGTCAATACAAAAAACCAAATAGTTATGTATTTGTTCATAGTTATCTCACTCAAAAGATAAAAACGTACTGATAGGTATCTGTTATTTTGTTACAAGATGAAAAAGAGAACTGGTATGGAAGTGCCTCTTTAAGTTTTCCCTGACCACCTGTTCCACCGCTTATAAGCTTCAATACTTTCAAAGCGGGAGATGAAATTCCGTGAAAAGTGAGGTATAAATAACAAAGAAGAATTCAATGAAAGTAAGTGAATACTTACAAATTAAATTCCCATTAACTCATTCAAAAAAGATGTATCTGTTATTAAAGACATAACTAAAATACTACTGTCTGAACATTATTATTTTCAGTGATAAAGAGGAAAGTGATTCAAAGGCCGATACAGAAGGTTTGCAAAGGGGAACAAAAATAGATTCTTTTGTCTCTGACAGACCGAATGTTATTTCGAGATGAAGCATATATAGACGCACGAACAAATATCAACTTCAATGGCCTCCAACCTATGACTCTTCTTCTCATAGGATGTAAAAAAAATAAATATTTATTCTTTGAGGATGCTACATCGATTGAAAACTGAAAGTAGCATACTAGGAAATATTTCTAATTTTTCTTGTTGCCAACTTAGAGACAAAAACACTATTTAATATAAAATTCTACTTTATGATTTTCTACTTGCATCTGGGCTATTCCATATGAAATCGATCAGTAAAAAACCTCGCATTTTTTATACTCTAATTTTTTCCCTACTTATACAAGGTGCTGAGGAGAGTGCATTTTCAAAAATATACTATCGAAAGTCAAACAGTTTTCGTATTATTGAGCGACAAATTTAGCGTAGGCTATTTTATAAAAACAAGCCTCTTTCAGCGCTCAGAACTCTGGAACCGTTTACTGCAGAACATTGAACGGGAGCTCATTTTGAAGCTGACAATTGGTAGGTTATGCTAAGTAGTAATCCTTATTTTTATTGTACACAGAGAGAGAGAGATAATCTGATTATACTTGTTTTTAGGCTTTTTGATCATTTTTAAAAATGTAAAAAAAATATTGAGAAAAAACCTTGCATTATTAAGAGGGATTCGGCATTGTTTGCTTAGTGGTACGGCAATAAGTTTCGAGGGTATTAAATAAATTATTTTCACACGCCTAGACTTGAACGGCGCAGTACCCCACGCAATGGCCGTGAGCTGAAGATAAGCCAGCATTGGGCGTCATTTTACTCCTGTGTTTATGAAAACTTGTGATAAAGCTAGCCCAGCTATGCGCTACTAGACGAAACATCACGTGTTTGTCTCCTGGCCTTGCTTGTCTCGGCTAGCTCCTGTCTCACAGTCAGCTGGTTACTTCACATGCGTACTATTTATTTTCTTTATTTGATATTTTCAATACTTTCTTATCAACGTGCCATCAGTAAAAAATATGTGTTTATTTGTACTTTCAATGCGGAATCTAACTATATATTTTAAAAATATTTTTTTTCTAGCCAAAGGCGTCTTAATGAGGAAAAATCTTAATTTCTCCATTTCCATAGGAAGTAATAAAATCTGTATATATGTCAATATAAACTTTTATTTCTCAGCAACAAAATAAACCATGATTTTGATCATTGAGTGAAAGGGCTTCGGAGCTACAACAGTTTAAAGTTGCTAATTTTATGAAAATACGATAAATTTAAATATATAAATTTAAACACTATGAAGTTCTGATGCCTCACACTTTGCACAAAGCATTGTATCACAGTTCTCTAAGTACAAAAAAGTTTCATTGTATTTAGAAATTTAGATTTTTCCGTCTATTTGAGATGGAATAGCTCATGTGCTGTTGTTTATTTATTTTCATTTTGTCACATTTTATTATAGATATTAGATAAAACTTCATGATTATGATGTACACATTTTCTTGTAACTGTTTTACAGAGTGGGTTAAAAGTCGCTTCCCCCAAACACTTTTTTACATTTAATTACATTCAATTTACGTATGACTACACATTTCTTTACAGATTTTGTTCAAAAAGAAGGGCCCTGTTACTCGATACACAACGTTTAGACCAGAGTGCTTCATTGGAGTTAAATCGTTCGCTAAAACTCGATCGAGTATCGCACCCTCGAGTGAGATACGATCGGTCGTGATACGCTCGTAATAAATAGAAGCACAGTACAAGGTCACCTCACCGACATGTCTTATCTTGTATGGAAGGCGACAGATAAGATACACATATGTTTCCCTCGCACGGTAAAAATAAGGCTTTATTTTCTGCGTTTATGAAAAACGTTTAATGGAACAGTCAATGGAACGTACCAAAACAGGAACATGAAGTCATAAATAAAATAGTATGAAAAACTTCGATATACAGTTATTATTGCTAATTAATAATTATTCAATATTTGATTTACCACATATATAATATGATACAGTAGGTCCATACACAGTGTTCCGCCTATATATTGCGACAATGTAGAAACGTTTTACCAAATATTATTGATATAGCAGTAGATGAATAACAATATTAATACAGAGATAACGTCACAGAAAATATAATAAGACGAATAATCATGCTGCACAACTGTTACAGACGTAAAGATTGATACACTAATTATTAGAAATTATTATTATTAATATTATTATTATTTTATTATTATTATTATTATTATTATTATTATTATTATTATTATTACTAGAAAACTTGATACAGTTCTTACATTATCGTGATTGTGTTCTCCGTTTATAATAATCACATTTACATCCAATAACATCTATCAGATGTGGCAAAATCAAAATCACTCCTGTGTGGAAGAAATAGCATTTACCTACAACATTTATATTACATTTTAAAGCAAGTTTTGTAGTCGTACTATGGAGAGGTTAGTTAAACACTGCAAAGTTTTGAAATGATAAACATCTATGATGTTACTACACAGTTCATCACTGTAACAAGAACGAATGTCTAACGCTCGGCTTATACCGTTCGAGGATTTATCGCTCGTGACAATTTTACCCATCATGCATGTGCGCTACCTATCGGATTATGCTATGAACTACTTGGCGCTCGAGCGAAAACGTCCGATGCAGACCTCTGGTTTAGACACTGAACATAACTCACGATTTTTATTTTCACGAATGACTGTTCGATTATATGTCGCAACTGATGCAGATCCTGAGGTTTCTGAGCAAAAAACATCATTTTTCAGAATACCCCACATGAAAAAATCGCATGACGTCAGCTCGCATGATCTGGGTGGCCATTCTCTTGTGCCAATCCATTCATGGAATTGTTGGTTCAAGAAGTCCCTCACTCCTACACCAAAATGAGGTGGTGCTCCATCCTGTTGCCATATCAACTGCATATCGGCAAAACGAGGGCTGTTTTCAGTTGACTCATGAACATGGTTGCCAACCTACCACTTATTACACAACACGTTTAACTCTTTAAGGCCCAATTGTATAAAACTCCCTGACTAAAGATCAACTTTGATCGAAGATCGGAAATTGAACCGAGTTCATACACTTCTTCTATTGTATAAAACTTTTCTGCGATCAAATTACCTTGGTTCAAATGCAATCTAAGTTCATGTGAAAAGGATTTGGCAACATCGCATAAACAAGTGAAATACGTGATGCGCGGACCATGTTATACAGGCTTGTTCAGTATTGCCAATCTAGTGACTTTAACTCTTTTTCAACAACAATTTCTTTTAACTTTTATATTGCTTAAATAGGGATTAGTGATCTTTTTAGCACCCCATAGTGACAAAATTTAATCTTTCTTTGTTGATAATGAGAAATCTAGCAACTTTCCAACTACTTTTTCGCGACTTTCCGTATTACACTCTGTTGGAGACACTGGTTTTTTTTTTTTTTTTTGTGCAATGTAAATAATGGCGGACAATAAGAAGAAGGTTGACTGTTCTCCGAGTTGTTATCATGTTATGGTGTTTGATACTGCTAAACATAATAAAGCTTTATAAAACGACAATTTTCGTTTAGTAATACAGTTAATTGAACATTTATGAATGTACCTATCATATCCATAAATAATTAATGGTTGTTATAAACATAATATAATTATAGGTTATGTTATTTGATACTGCTGAACACGATAGAGCCTCATAAAATATAAGAATGTTTGTGTATTAAGGCAAGAAATTGAAAGAAATATATATAAATGTACCTATCATATCTATTAATATTAATAATAATGGATATTTTATTTGCACAATCTGTCACTCGTATATTTCAAACAGAAAAGAAATAACTGAACTTGGATCATCTAACTTCATCGGAGAAATTTCTTCAGTCAAAGTTGACTTTAGTTTGAGACAAATTAATCTCAGATTAGACTTTATACAACACAAAATTCCAAGTCCAGCTGAAACAAGGATCAATTTAACCTCTGATCTAAGATTAAATGGTTTATACAATCGGGCCTAAAAAAATCAATGCATGTAATGTTGTGTATCAAAATGTTCAATACACAAGTGCCTATGTACGTATTACAATCAGAAATGCAGTTGTAACATTGACCTTCGTACATGATAAAGAAACGAATGCGATTACATACAGCTCCCAGCGCGCACGCCGTCACCTCACCGTGCTGTAATCTCGGCTTATTAGGGATGTAGCGCCGGTAAGCCTATTGACTGGAGCAGTTGTCTGGATCAAATTGCGTCGTACTTTTATGAAAATGCAGCCGGAGATCACATGAATACCCAGAATAGCCATTCAACGTGCGGAATACATATACAGGGCGTTTCAGAAATTCCTTTACAGATATTAAGACTTTATAATGGGATTCTGAAGCAAACAATTCCCAATATGCCTGTTCCGTTGTTGATAAGTATGGACCGGATTTTTATGTAATATCAAGGTCTGAAATCTGTACAGGGACATCATTTTATTCTTACTTCAATTTTTATTGTACCTGAGTTTTGGAATGTATTTCACTCCCACCCCTTCTACTAGTAAACTTCCAACCGTTCACGACACAGAGCCGAGGGCGCGTAAGCAGTACTGAGTTACTGAGTATAGTTCGTTTCAGAAATATGTTCGCGTTTTCCAGTGACGAAAGAGCTTTCAATATTGAATCATATTTTCGTACGGGTACTGTCGTCCGTATGCCTACTTCGCATCCCGGTTTCCCCCACCTGCTTCTGTTCGCTCCTCTGTAAAGTCTAGTAGCTGGGCTATCTTAGCTCTTTTCTGAAAACATTAATTTCTGTTAGAAATTGGACGTCTACGAAATATTATTCAAGCGCTTAAAATAACTAAAATAAAAGGGCCTCCTTAAGTAATTAACTGTCACGTGATTTCCCTCCCTTTCTACAACCCTGCGACAAAACAACTTGAACGGACAGTAAATAGCATTTCTGAGTGATTTACAGTAGGCCTATGTAAGGTACTCTTTTATAGAGTAGGTACAGAATCATTTCAACATGAGTTACTCGTAAGAAGGACGAAACTGATAATTGGAATTAGGTACAATAGTCTATAGTGCGATAATATGCACAAAAGAACTGAAGCCTGTATCGAAATGAACGGCCACCATTTTCTAAAATGTGTTTAAATGTCCATATTATAATTATTTTTCAATTTAACTTCATTCTCTATATTGTACGCTAATGTGCTGTAACAGTACAATATACACTGCATAATTAATACTTCCGAATGGATAGCTCAATTCGTGTGTAAAACACTAAGTGTTAATACATTACTGTATTTTGATTAAACGAAAACCTAATGAAAATTATCAAACTCAAAATTGCGATATTTCCTAGTTTACATAAATGGATGAACCACTTTTCTTCCCTCCTATACCTAGTAAAGTGATTTGTATTTTACGCCAGTATCATCGAACTCCGTCGTGGAAAGGGTAGCAAACTGTGTTTCCTGTTTCAATCGTTAATAGAAAGGTATAGCCAGGTTAATATTAAAAATGTTAGTAAAAATAAAATGATGTCCCTGTACATATTTATGTAAGGAAAATAAGCTGAATATGTACCAAAATATGTAAAATCATGAAAATATTTAATATCAATATCTGGCAGGTATAGGATAAGTAAGAGCCTCCAGTTATGATTTCATAGAGCACAGACTTTTTTACCGCTCACTTGACACATTACTAGATTTTCCATCTATAGTGAATGATTCGTCCATCGCAATCCATGATTTTATCTTTGTTGTTAGGGTTGAAGATACAGGGGCCATTTTAGTTAGTTAAGAGCATTAGATAAACTCACTTGCACTTTATACTGTAAGTACTAAAACTAGAAGAGTGAAATGAATGACACAACAGTACTGCAAGCACTGTTTCGCTTTACTGGATTAGGAGAAAATAGAGGAGATGTGGGACAGATGCGTTTTAGCTGCTCCCTGTAAGAAACAAAGTACCTACTAAAACCTCACACTATAGGCATTTACAAACTGTTGTTTGAAAAGTGACATTCCCGTCTCATTCAGAAGGGTAGGATTATTCCAGCCGACAACCATACTTTCTAATTGCTCGGAAAATCCCATTTCCATGTAGGTCTACTAAATTTAAAGTAAGGAGCTCAAGCAATTACCTGAAAAGCTATTTATTTTAATTTTCAACATCTTCCCAGTTTGTTTCGTTTCAGCTTCTTTTCAAAAGTCGGCAACTTTATTGCGGCTCATGTCAGACTTGATACGGATTTTCCCTGGAAGGATTAGGAAGAGGGTAGGTAAGGTTACAAATTGCATGGGAACGGCTTGTTAAGACGTGTGCAGAACAATTATAGTCCTAGACAAATCATGTCGTTCTCGTCCACTCCACCGCATGAAGTCAACGCTACTTTCTGAGCGATTGTTACAATACAAGGTAGTTATAATAGAAAGGTTGCCTTTTGTTCACTCATATTTACAGTGGGTGGTATGGGGTGAGTGCCTCTATTACTTCCTGGCACTAAGGACGTTATGTTTCGTCCCGAAATATATCCTTTCTTGGGTAGGTAAAAAAGCTTTTTAAATCTGTGTATTTCAAATTGTAAACTTCCCCAGCAGAATTTTTTTTTCCTCTTAGAGAAGTAAAAATGAATAAAAGCCCTAAATATGTAGATTTATGTAATACCAAGCCATAATATGTAATGTGAGATAAATATGTAAAAATATGTAGTATCAAATTTTAATATATTAATGGTAATTACAAGATTCGTAAAGATTTCTTATTTATATACGGTTAGGTTGAAAGGAATATAATATGTAATTACTTAAAAATCCGGTCCCTATTGATAAGACTATACCTATAGTAAACTCGGTTTAAGAACATTTGGCTTTCAAGAAAACTGAACATTCATTACTGCCCTCACATAAGCCCGCCATCGGTCCGTATCCTGAGCAAGATTAATCCAGTCCCTACCATCATATCCCACCTCCCTCAAATCCATTTTAATATTATCCTCCCCTCTATGTCTGTGCCTCCCTAAAGGTCTTTTTCCCTTAGGTTTTTCAACGAACTCTCTATATGCATTTCTGGATTCACCCATACGTGCTACATGCCCTGCCCATCTCAAACGTCTGGATTTAATGTTCCTAATTGCCGGGTGAATAATACAGTGAGTGCTGTTCTGCATTGTGTAACTTTCTCCATTCTCTTGTAACTTCATCTGTCTTACCCCAAATACTTTCCTAAGCTCCTTATTCTCAAAGACCCTTAACGTTTGTTCCTCTCTCAAAGTGAGAGTCCAAGTCTCACAACCATACAAACAACTGGTAACATAACTGTTTCATAAATATTAATCTTCATCTTTCTATTATTGTTATTATTATTATTATTATTATTATTATTATTATTATTATTATTATTATTATTATTGATGCTGAAACTGATCAGAAAGAAGAAAAGGAATTGGCTGGGTCACTGGTTGAGAAGAAACTGCCTTGTGAAGGATGCACTGGAAGGAATGGTGAACGGGGGAAGAGTTCGGGGCAGAAGAAGATATCAGATGATAGACGATATTAAGATATATGGGTCATATGAAGAGATACAGAGGAAGGCAAAAAATATAGAATACGAGAATGCTGGGTTTGCAGGGAAAGACCTGTCCTTTGGCAGAACACTGTGAATGAATTATTATTATTATTATTATTTATTATTATTATATTCTATTGTTTTCTGTATTAATATTATTATATTTGCTATGTATAATAAATATGGGAAGTGCCTGTTATTATTCGGTTGAGAAGCTTTTATCATCCAGTTTGTTGTCAAAAAATCTAAAAGTTAAAATTTATAAAACAATTATATTATCGGTTATACTTTATGGTTGTGAAACCTTGACTCTCACTTTGAGAGAGGAACATAGGTTAAGGGTGTTTGAGAATAAGATGCTTAGGAAAATATTTGGGGCAAACAGGGAGGAAGTTACAGGAGAATGGAGAAAGTTACACAACACAGAACTGTACGCATTGTATTCTTCACCTGACATAATTACGAACATTAAATCCAGACGTTAGAGATGGGTAGGGCATGTAGCACGTATGGGCGAATCCAGAAATGCATATAGAGTGTTAGTTGGGAGGCCGGAGGGGAAAAAGACCTTTAGGGAGGCCGAGACGTAGATGGGAAGATAATATTAAAATGGATTTGAGGGAGGTGGGATATGATGGTAGAGAATGGATTAATCTTGCTCAGGATAGGGACCAATAGCGGGCTTATGTGAAGGCAGTAATGAACCTCCGGGTTCCTTAAAAGCCAGTAAGTAAGCAAGCAAGTACCGGTATATAATATACAGTACATCTATAATAATAATAAATCTGTAGCCGAAATTTTTCTGGTAATTTTAGATTTTCCAAAAATAATTGGTCCTAACATACATAATTAACCACCCTGAAACCGAAAATCGCTTTTTTGAAATTTTTGTTTGCATGTCTGTCTGTCTGTATGTTTGTTACCTTTTCACGCGATAATGGCTGGATGAATTTCGATGAAAATTGGAATATAAATTAAGTTCGTTGTAACTTAGATTTTAGGCTATATGGCATTCAAAATACATTATTTAAAAGGGGGGTTATAAGGGGGCCTGAATTAAATAAATCGAAATATCTCGCTTATTATTGCTTTTTATGAAAAATGTTACATAACAAACCTTTCTTTGAAAATCATTTCCGATAAGTTCTAGTCTTTGAAATATTTTGATAGGACTGATATTTAATGAGATAAATGAGTTTTAAAATTAAAATAACTGCCATCTAAGGCCGTGTAATCAAATAAACAAATGACTTCGTCTATAAGGGGCCTCGGTCAACAACAATCGAAAGCCTACAGAAAATGTTTCTGTGTTTGTATGAAGTAATATCGGAAGCTAAATTAACCGATTTGTATAATTAATTACTATTTCACCATTGGAAAGTGTAGTTTCTCTGTATGGACATAATGCTATAATGTTATTACAGTAACTTCGGAGTGAATTGAGGACAGGTAAGATTAAAATAGCTTCTTATGCACAGAAAACTTGATAGGCTATTCTGTGTATTCGTTTCCTGTATTTCTTAAAATAATGTTTATCTCAGAGAATTAACGACCAACGAGATTGTATTGATTTAGTATGCAGTAATAATACGTTAGCTTAGCATTTCATTATTTTATAATCGAAATTTTAACTATGCTCAATTGAATCGTGTTAAAATACATAAAATACATATGCATTAAATGCAATGCAAAAAAATTGGGTAATGAGCCAAGCAGATTATGTTGCGCTGTTGTAAAATAAAATTTGTTCCTCCTGAGATTCAAGAGCCCCATAACAAATTAAAAACTTACTTATCGGTGTACATCCGTTATCAACACATTTTTATATAATATAATATAATATAATATAATATAATATAATATAATATAATATAATATAATATAATATAATATAATATAATATAATATAACATAATATAATATAATATAATTTATTTGAAGGGTTCAGAACCATAGTGGGCCAAGCGCCATTTACTAAATAAGTAGAAAACAAGAGTTAAAATTAAGTTATTACCATAATTCAATGTTAACATATAACAAGTAAAATAAAGTATACACATTAAATGTAAATGATGTCAGTGTTCATTGAACTATGGATGCATGTAATAAAAATTAAGAAACATGTTAAAGGAATTGTCATTGCACCAAATGAGTGCTCTGTGGACCAAAATGATTTCATTTTAATTATTTAAATATAATTTAAATTAAGTAACATATTAAACAATTTATTCTTCTATCAAACACGAATATTCCCTGGATCAAACGTCCTATTTTAATTATGTAATTACTTTATATTTATTTCTAACGGGTGCAGCGGAGCGCACGGGTACGGCTAGTATATATATAATATTATTAGCTGAAGATATTTAAATCATTTACAGTATATAAGAAACACTATGCGTAATGATGCCACTAATGATAAGCATTTTACACTACACAATAAAATTTTAAAGGTTGTATTGTGGACATTATTCCAGAAGAAGAAACCTCGCTTTGTCAAGTTGTTTACGAAAGTCCTCGAGTCTAACGTAAAATCAAGAAACAGGGACGCAATATAAATATTTGTAATGTGATACTTTTCCAACAACAATCCAATTACTTCAATATCATGTTCTTTCTGTATGTTTGAGAATTATGTCAGCTGATTAGGAACATGGGCTCTTAATGACAGATCCAAGAATACTGAATGGAGCGACTCTAAGCAGTCTTCGTTAGCGGTGAAATGTAAACGTCTGGAATTATATTGCTAGGAAACCAAGTCTTCCTCTTAAATTAACTTCGTTAAGGATTTGTTGAATAATAAAATACGCCAGGGTATTGTAGCTTCTGCACTCATTCATAAGTCAGTTCTAGTACGCTTTCAAGGTTTAGAAACAGGCCTTATCAGCTAGCAAAGTCTAGATACATTAATAATGACTGTTCCATTAGTACACAAAACACGGCCTCCTTGATTTCGTTAAAACGCAGAAATTCCATTTTTCACTGTTACTTGATATTTGTTTTGTATGAATGTGAGTGTGATTGTGAGTGTGCCGGGTTAATATTAATTAACCAATCATCACAAATATAAAAATACATCAGGACTGTCGCTGGGCAGTAACCTGAACACGCGTTTCAGCGTCACATTGTTGACAAGTAACTCCATCTGTTAGCACAACCATAAAGCATCTAGTAGATGCTATAGAGTTACCAACAACGAAAAAAAAAAAAAAACAAACAAAAAAAAAAAAAAAGAAACTAGATATTTGTAGACTAACTTACACGCATTTACTATACGGTAATCTCTTTGGACATTTTAGTTATACCTCATAACTTATGTAACCAATAAAATGGTTGTATACCATGCGCTAAATGTGCATTGGTAAGCAGTCCAACACCTCCACGAGACTACAGCAATACTGCAGGTGTGTACAATATCTAAATGCGCCACGTCAACTACATTTGTTTCAAGTGGACATGAGACTGGTAAATTTTGAGCTACATTTTTGGACTTCCATTGTATTATTTATTGCAGTTTGAATAAGGAATTGAATTGAATTGTTTATATATACAGGATATTTCCGAAGTGGTGTTAAAACTTTCAGGGATGATGGCGAAGGGCACATGTATCAATTTGAGATAAGGAACCATGGTCCGGAAATGACCGAGTCGAAAATTATAAGCAAAAATAGTTGTGTAGAAATGAAATTGTAATTTGGCACCACGTGCCAAACTCCCCTTAACTTTTGGAACAGTCGTGGAAATATCGTATGGGCCGGATGTCTCTTACGTGGGTACTTGCCCCAGGATACAATCTGTGAGCTTGTCTACTGTTCCCATTGGCTCATCCGTATTCGAAAATCATGTTTGCATATTCGCTCTCGTGTACTCCTCCATTTCACTAGGACTGATCGACTGGACACTGCAACTTGTACACATACACTGCTGTCTACAGACGTGCATATCAGGACCGACCATGTCCGTTACACATTACGCTATCTGCATTGCTTTAGTGTAGTTTCCTGTCCCCACCCCTCAGGCAGCGCACTGAATGGAATATTGTAAATAGACAACGTAAACAATGTCAGATGAATACAGTATGTGTAAGATGTACAGATAAATCCACATAAACAAGGTGTACAGGGGAATAAAATTATTTCATTTCCACAGAATTATTTTTGCTTGTAACTTTCGACTCGGTCATTTCCGGACCAGAGTCACTTATCTCAAATTGATATATGTGCCCTTCCCCATCATCCCTGAAAGTTAGTAACACCACCTCGGAAACATTCTGTATATATGTGCATGTTTTCACTATGTTTTTTTTTCTTCTTTCATATCTTACATTTATTATATGTTTGTTATTTTTGTGAAATTTGATATGAAATTATATTAGTTGTAATTGTGATCATTAATGATAATGGTAGTAATAATAATAACTGTTATTTTACTATTTTATTATTAGTAGTATTATTTTTGTTTTCTTTGAAGATTCAAACTGTGCATAGTTGTGTTATAGCACGAATGGCCGTACGGGCTCGTGCGAAGGATATTGTGTACATGAGTTTGTATGATTCTGTATCAATAAATGCACTTCATTCATTCATTCATTCATTCATTCATTCATTCATTCATTCATTCATACAATCGCGCAGTAATTTTTAGAATTCATAGCTAAATGTCTAAGGAAAACATAGAAAAAATCGAAGTCAAAATCTTTTTTGGAAAGTGAAAAAAAAAAATACTAACTTCGAAGTGAATCATTCAAAATAGACAAAAAGTTGGTAAGAGGCAAATTTTTTTTTATTATGTTTCACTTTAGGTGGTGGGTCAAAGTGAGAGAAATGGTTAGAAAGAATGAAAATTAATTTTAAAAGTGATTGCTATTCATAATCAAAGTGTATCATGACGTCACTTTCAGTGAGTCAGCGATTTGAAGCGAGTTTCAGCTTTTATGTAAGATCATTGCCTATTAATCAAGGCGTTCTTCAATCTGAAGTTGAGAACGTGTACGTTATAACTTGAACGTCGTAGCAACAGATGGCGGTCTGTACGGTCTGTGTGCTACCATAACCTCTTTCGAACTGTGTTTTGCGCGGCCAAGTCGTACGCAGGTTATTTGTTATCATCGGTTGCGTACGGTAACATTCCACAACACAAATCAAATGCTCCGTGTCCATGTTGACCGTCGAAGTTAATGTCAACAAATACTGTAAGTAAATAATCGTTTTAACCCTCTCCCCATATCCCGACAGTAAGGAAAAAAACTCACCTCAGTACGTGTTTCCAAACAGTTCACATTCCTGCCACTACCGGCGTTACGGTACGTATCGGTAAGTACTCTTCTGAATGAACGCCGTACTTGCCAGGCAACTTCTCCGGCATATAGGTAATACGCCTCTGCGGAAATGTAGGAAGATTGAATTCTCTAGGCTCATCGACTATCCACATGACGGCATACAGCGAGCCATGACACACTTTGAACTGAACACCCAGTATTTATCCGTGTTACG